>NC_052532.1:123169770-123469770 GCF_016699485.2 Gallus gallus | reverse complement strand
CTTCCACTATATTTTATTGCCATGTGACAGATGGCAGCAGAAGCGCAGTCTGACGGAATGGTGTCTGACATGGAAGTGTAGATGAAGCAAAGATGTGTCACTGAATTCCTGCACGCAGCAAAAATGGTACCCAGTGACACTCATTGATGTTTGCTGAATGTTTCTGAAGATCGAACAGTGGATGTGAGCACAGTGAGGGGTGGGCAGTATGTTTCAGCAGTGGCGATAGCAACTGTGGGTAACCTCAGCTGGTGCAGATTGTTACAAGTACTGCATGAAGGCTCTCGTTTATTGCTGCTGAAGTTGCATAGCTCATAGAAGTGCCTATGTTGAAAAAGTGTTTTGAAGCTGAGAATTTGCTCTATCAAACAGTGTTATTTTACTGTTTGTATCTGTTGTAGTTTCCATGGAAATAAATAGGAGGCATTATTTTTGGAGTGACCTACGTACACAAAAAACCTCATCCGTGCTATAGTTCCTGCAAATTCATCCTCAGCATTTTCTTTCTCCTTTCCTCTGAGAAACCGTTCACCCAGAGCAAGGGATGTCTGTCTCTTCATTCCCTCTGTTCTGCAGAAATAGAACATAAACAAAAGCACGACCTAAACACGAGTCCCCTGTGTACAGCTCTAAGAAGCAGTGCTCCTTCTCAGGGCTGCTTGACTCTCCCAGAGAAGTGCTGTCTCTGAGCACTTGCCGCGAATGCTTTAGAGCAAAATAGGAAATACCTGAGCTTCAGTCTTATAATAGTCGTGTTTGAATCAAAGCAGACGATTCATAGCCAGGGTCAGGTTCACAAGAAAGGGCGAGGTTGCTAGAAAATCATAATGATAAAGCTTCCTGTTTTTAACGATATATTTCAGCAACGATTATTGCTGCCTCAGAGAAGGAAAAGGATGCTTGTGAGCTGAAAAGTACCTTGCTATTTCTCCCTGCACTTCTGTGCCAAGAATTGCACAAACAAGTGATTTGTGTTGGAAATGAAACAAGGTTTCCTTCTGGAGCTTTCAGCTACAGCAAAATTACTACACGTTGCAAAATTAAGGCTGTGCTGGTTTCTGCTGTTATGCAAACTTTAGGCTTTCTCCTTGGCAACAATGAGTGCCCTTAGAAGCTAGACGTGCTCTATGTCTTATGACTTTATTTTCTTTATATACACAATGATTAAACAAAAGACAGCTGTTAATTTCAGGGAAAAAAAAAAAAAAAAGAAACAACACCCATGTAATAGATCTTTTGTGCTGCACCAAAATAATTCTCTTACTCAGACAGCCACAATTTAGCATAAGAGCTATCTGCCTTTGGTACTACTTCCTATAACAAGATATTCTTATTTTCTAAATATATAGAAGAGTAGTCTGTATGCTCATGTTAGAGCCATAAATTAAAACATTACTTATATTTTTCTTAAATGACAACTGACTGAAGGCATCATGTGCTTTCCATGTCCTGAGATAAGTACCCACTCTTTGCTTGTCACCAATGCCATAAAGTGCTTTTGTGCTACAGATGACAGATTTTGTGCTCATTACCTTTTGCTGGTCAATCATCCTGAGTCAGTGGGCCAGAAGGGTCTGAATCCCCTCCTTGCCACCATGGTTTACCTTAGCCACACTGGGAGGTGTGAGGCAGGAGGAGGTGAAGCCCTGTGTGATTTCCTGTTTATCCAGCACAGAAACCATCACACTTTGTTCCATATTGGAAGGGATAAGAGTGAGCCAGCACATAGTCAGCTCTCCTTTCACCTTGCCACGAGCCATCCCCGTGGCAAACATCTGGTTTGCTTCAGCACACTGAGGAGCACCAGAGATGGGCTGTCGTGCAAAACCTAGGCTTATCCTCACTAGGGAATTGATCTGCACCTTGCAGATCATTGATGCTTGCAGATGCTTGCAGATGCTTGAATTGGAAGGGTAGCCATAAAACTAAGTGGACAGCTGTCTTTGGAATAACATAGGTTTTAATTCACTCTGTCTTGGTTCTGATCAGAGCAATGTCTCAACACAAGCTTTTAAATGCTGGAATGGGAAAAGGATCCTGCCTGGAAATATTAGGTACTTGATGAAGAAAGCTTTGCTTCTGTGTGCTGAGTTGCTGCTGAGGAGAGCAATGCAGTAGCACAGAATTCAGATAGCTAGAAAACACTGAGTCAGCCTTCTTGGTTTAATCATTTCACAGACTCTTCATGAAAGTCTTCATGGATTTTGAGAGAGGTAAAATTTTGTACGCCAAATGTTACAGACGATTTAGTGATCTCTCTATTTCGACAGTGCTATAGAAGGTGATACAGTTCTTTGTTGGGTTCCTCCTACACATCTCTGTTCTCAGAGATAGAAGTTAAATGCAGTCACCTTGAATCTCATCTCTTTCAGGGTATTTGTTGTACAAGTAAGTAGGTAATTTGATACAAAGAATGTACAAAGAAAGTAAATTGCATAGATCTTATGCTTTAGAAATGGGGGTACTTATGAAATGAAGTTTATGAGGTGGTAAACTTCAGCAGTAAAACACAGATTGAATTTCTCTCAAGGTCTCCCCAAGGTTTGGTGATGTGCAAATTTAGGGTCTTGACTTATCTTCTGGAAACTCAACAGTGTGTCTCAGCCCACTAATACTAATACACTAATAACTATTGCTCTGAAACCATCAGCAGAATTTGTAATTGCTGCCCAGTTGTAACAGACTCACATGGATTGACCATAACTCTGGTTCCAGTAGACCTAGTGCAAGCATGAAGAACATAAGAGCAGCAGAAGGAACTTTTGTGATGGGACTTTAGAACATTTACACTGAAGGCTGGACGGGGCTCTGAGAACCCTGATCGAGCTGTAGGTGTCCCTGTTCATTTCAGGAGAGTTGGACTAGGTGACCGTTAAGAGTCCCTTCCAACTCAATCCATTCTATGATTCTATGAAGGCAATTGCACACCTATGCTATTTCACCATGTCATATTTAACCTGATGGCCTGAAGGAGCCTACAGGTTCACACAAATTCTGAGATGTGAGAATAGCTGACCATTACCATTCAAAAAACATGGCTTTTTGTATTGTTAGGTATTTTTGTTTGTTTGTCTTTTGTTGCTTATCAGGGCTACATTTAAGGGATTTTTCTTTAAAAGTACTGGCTTGTTTTTCAAGTATTTAGAGTGAACATTTTAAGCTCACAATCCTTCTAAATGACGGCTAGCTCTGCAAAATAGTAAAACTCATTACTGATGAAGTAGAGAAAAAGTAGAGATTTCTCAGTTGTTACGAAGAATGTCTTATGCATGAAGCGTAGCCCAGATTTAACGACCAGTGCATGGTCAAAATGTGGCCAGTTGGAAAATAACTCAGACTTCTAAATGGAGGTCAAATGGCCATCTAGCTAGCCCAGCTATTTCTGGTGATCTAAGCAAAACAAAATGACTTCAGATTTTTTAATAGCAGGCCTCAAGGCAAAATAAAGAAAGAAAGATGCTCGAGGAGGTCTTCACCAGGCCTCCTGATGAACTGTTTCTTTGTGGGTAATATGGAAGCTAGGCTTATTTCAAAGTGAAGGACTAAAAAAGAACAGAACTGAAGCCCTGTGCTAAGTGGAGTCTGAAGTCCCAAAAGGGAACTGCTTTCATCTGCCACAGAGAACAAGCTTAGTTTAGCAAGGGGAAGTTTGCTTCAGAGGCCAGTAAGTAAAGGATGCGTCCAAATAATTTGCTAATAGGAATTAGGGCGGGAAGCACTTTAAGCTCTTGTCATGGACACCAGCTGCAAGCCCTCCTAAGAAGGCACTCAGCAAGTTTTCTTGTTCCAGGCAGCGTTGCCACAGCACAAATCCTAACCTTTGGACTACAAATTAACAGATTTTCTGTTCTTGATTAAGCCAAGGTTGCTTGTTTGACATATGGCAAACAGAACATCACTTACAGTGCCCAACAATAGCTTCTCATTCAGTGTTCATGCAAATCCTAAAGCTGTTCAAGCTGTTTAATTATTTACTTCACAAGGAGTTAGTGGCAGTGGGCAATGGGCAATGGGCAATGGTCTTCAAGCAACGACAACTTGGATTGTCTCCTTAGTGTTGATTTTGTTATGGATATTTGCCCTTTAAAAATATGTCACGTGCAGAATATTTTGCAGAAAAAGCAAAACTCCCCACCACTTCTCAGATTCTTTGAGCACTTTGATTTCTCTTTCACTTTTATCAGCCTTTGGGAATAGTTCTGTTTCAGACGCAAAGTTGAGCAACTGTTTCAGGGTATTCATTCCCAGCAATCAACCTGTTTTTCAAATGCAAGCAAACATACTACTCCCTCAGTGCCTGTGAATTCCAAATATCCAGCTGGACGCTGCTGATAATGAAAAGGGACTGACAGCCATGTCCCAGCTGTCCCAGTGCAGGGCCGCCTTCTCTGCTTCATAAAGAGAAAATCAGCCCTGAGACTAGCTGGTATCCCAAAGGGGAGCAGGGTGATCTGGCATTAGAAGTGATGTCTGGCCTGGGTGAACATAAAGAGTGAATGGTAAGGTAAAGGATCTTGCACTTTCGAAGCTGAAAAAAAAAGCAATCAGCCTTTTAATATTCAGTAAAGCATGGAGCAATCAGTCAACTTCACATGCAGTGCATCTCCTTTCATTTCACATCCTTGCTCAGTACACTCCTCTAAACCAAAATATTTATGTTAAGGCCGGATGCACAACAGAGCATGATGCAAGGATTATTTCTGTGATTTGGGAGCAACACCTCTTTGGCAGAACAGAGATTGGGCAGCAGTGTGTATTCCTTGATGTCACTCTGAGCATGTCCAAATGTGGCTCTTTGTTCCATCAGCTGCTCTGTGTGTGACAGGGGCTGTTTCGGAAACAGCAGTTCCTTGTTCATGCTGCTCTGAGGATGAGTGAGAACGTATCCTTACTTAGCAAAATATCCTTACATTACAAGTCCAGCCTTCCTGCCTTGGAGAGTTAGTGTTACCATGGCCTTTTCGAAAGCACTATCAATTTTGTGAAAGCATTTTTTTCCCCTCCCTCTGGTGTCTGCGAGTAGTACGCGCCAGCTGTGATGTCCCTCAGTGCATTACAATTACAATTGTATGGAAAAAGCCACAATTGCTTATGTATACTCCTGCCTGCTTTTTTTTGCTGTCAACTGACTGCTGTTCTTCAGACACATGGTGCAAACCCATAGCCTTCCCTGCATACAGGCATCCTTACAAGTGAAGGAGATCGTAATGGGGGCTGCAGTATTCCTCAAAGATACATGCAGCCTGCTTGCTGTGCTGAACTAATTTTCTACATTAATTACCTCTGATTTTTTAAGCTTCAGAAAAGGTGATTTTCTGTCTCCTCTTTCCACTCTGTGATACCAGTGGAGGAATTTTTGCAGCGACTGATTGCCTCTATCTCCTAATAATTACACGCTAATTACATTTTGCCAGTGAATTTGCTAATAATTACCACAGTGCTATCTAAGAGAACACTTCCTCTCTGTAAGGAGCTTGTAAAGATATCTATAGTAACTATGGAGTAACATCTGGTAAATAAAACTTTCTCAGTGAAATGCCAGTGCAAATTTTGAGTGACTCTCAATGGTCTGTATGTGACTTTTTAAGAGTTGACGCGCATGAAATTGGAAAAAATATTTTGTAAAAGTAAATCAAGTTCTCCATCCCTAACTCCAGAAATGTTATCTCTCCTTGACAAAGGAAAAGACACAGTTTCCACTGTAGAGTTCACTGCTAAAGGTATTTTAACATTGTTCTGCTTTGGTACCTGCCATTGGCATGTCCAGCTGAAATAAAACAACTGTGAAATAGAACAACTGTGTAGCTCACAAGATTAGGGAAATCTGGAGGAAATTTGCCAGGGAACTTCTACATAGCCAGCTCTACTTTCAGTGCAGATCGATGGCTGCATCATAACCTGAGATCAGTCAATATTACCTCTGCTCCTGCAGGTACATAGTGCAGTGCCATCTCCAGTCCGCTTGACCTTGGAAGGAGGGAGGAGGTTGAGTGAACACTCAGAGCAGGAGAGCCACCATCCACGCATCAGTTTTACCTATGTATGCACTTTCATATGTAGAAATGCTCTTTTGCAATTTTCCCACGTGCCTCCATCACCATCATCATTGCAGATGCCTGATTCCTGCGGTGCAGAGGGAAGGAATGGAATGTAGTGGTGTTGATCCAAAAACGTTTTGGGCTTCTGTAGTATTTTGTCATTACAACCCAACTCTGCCCAGTTAGGTCAAAGTGCCCCGTTTGCACTAGCTCCATACATCTCTTTGTTGTAGGCTAGTGTTTCTTTTCTCCTCACAAAAATAATTTTAAGCACTATGCAATCTTTGGTACAAAGTACATCAGCTTATCATAGATGTGCAGGACAGCAGAGATCTGAATGTGTAGTGCACAAAATATCCAAAAGAAGATTCTGCCACTGCTGAGAAAGTCATTTCAATACTTGGAGGCCAAGGAAAGCTTGTAGCTTTCGTGTCATTTTCTGAACTTCACTGACCACAATCTCATTTCTCTTCTATTTCTTTCTGCTCTCTACCTGTGCAGCAGAGTCCAGGTGCTAATACCGACATGCACAGAGGAGCAGAGATTTATGCCACAGCCAATTTCCCAGTCTGCAATGGCAATGTGACTGGAGGAGCACAGGCAAATGAAAGACAAAAGTACAAAGAGTAAAAAGTTCTGAGCCTTCTGTGCTGAGCCAAATTAATATCTTTTTTATTGAACTTAATCCTGCTTCAAACAGCCACTCATCTTCAATGCATCAGAATTAGGTGCAGGTACAATCTGAGTGAGGAGAGAAGATTCAAAATCATGTAACTATAGAATCATTATGGCTGGAAAAGACCACTAAGATCATCTAGTCCAACAGCCAACACATCACCACCATGAGAGGTCAAGAGCCCAGGTTTGTTAATATGAAACCCCACTGAGCTTCTAAGCTCTCTGGTACAGCCAGGAGCAGCATGGAGCTGTTTGGACATGGGTCACTGAAGTGACCTCCAAAAGGCCATGTGAGGCACTGCTGGGGTCTCGGGTTGAGTGCGATGCAAGGACCAGTGTTGAAAGAGTAAAAGCTGTGGGTCTGCTGGGAGTCACCACATGTACCCTTGAAAGGAGTCCCTCTTCTGCCACTCCAGCTTGCTCTCTCTTATTCCCTGTGTCCAGTATTGTGACGTTGCACTAAAATGCAACGCACTGGCATTTCAACATGGGAAGACGGAAGGGGGTCTAAGAGACTTCACTGTCTCATAAATCCACCTCTGTTTTATTAGAATCAAAAGTAATCCCTGGGACACAAGGAAAAGCAAAGCTTTGGGTAATATTCTTGGTCTGCCCAAGGATGCTTTATGCAAACCAGTTGAAGTTCACTCTGTGCATATAAAAGAAATCCATGGATGCAACAGTGTTGAACACCCATGGTAACAGTGGGGACGAATTTGGTAAGTTGTTCAAAGTTATTACTGCATATTTGCTGTCACCTACTGAAGCAAAACATGATGGAGTAGGGGATAGAATTTCTTCTATAACTGTCCAGAAGAAAAGTAACTGCTGCTAAACTCAATTCCACACAGAAGTGAAAAGCAAATTAATCCAATTAGTAATGTTACCTTTATATCTAAAGAACTAGTCACTTTGTTTCCATTTTTGAAATATGATATTAAATACTTCTATGTATCACTTTGAATTATTGCAAAAATAATTTGGATATAAAACTTGTACTTGCTTAGGAAAGTATTCCTTTCATATATCCTGTGTTTAAGCAACAAGGCTAATAATCTTAAAGAAGAATATTTAACGTATTCCTTGAATAGATAAAGAGCCACAAAATTGCATAATGGCCAGACAAATCTTTTGTGAAAATATAATGTCCTATTTTAAATGTTATTTTCAATATAAATCTTTATTTATGCAAATATTTACAGTGCTGCTGAATTCTGAAAGGACTCTTGTGAACTAAAACCTGCCTGTGAAGTTGTTAATGAATAGCAAAATAAAAGTGGTTTTAGACATTGCTTCAATTAATGAGGTGTCTTATTTTCAGAAATACTCAAATACCATATTGCTACATTCACCAAATGCAAGGAGAGGGTAATAACAGTAATTAATGAGCTGTAGCAAGTGACTTATTAGAAGGAACTAAATATACCATTCTTGCTGACTCTGAAGGAGTACCTGCAAATACTTATATGGGAGAGTGTGCGATCTTAAGTCTGATATACAACTGAAAGAAGATTTTACCCACCAAAATGCATCACTGAGCATCTTCTGGATCACCACACCATTAAGGGTGAATTATGATAGTGGTGCCAGACTTGAAAGGTAAGGGAATTATTAGTTTGGTACCAGTGTGGGGATAAGACTGTAGAAAAGAGAAAAACATCCAGAAGTTAAATGGTAGAAAAATATTTCCTAAAGGCACAAACTATGAAAAGGCTCCAAGTGAAGAGGAATTCATGCCTTTGGGATAATGACACTGCACAATACCACTAGGTCTGTTGACATTAACTAGTCTGTGCTGGCAAGAGGATGGTGAATACCGCCAAGTATTTGGTGATGTCTTCTAACTGTAACATTTTTTCAAGATTCCAAAGCTTTAGTGGCATCCAAAGATCAAGGTTACCTTATATAGGCATGCAGCATCTCAATTTGACATAAAATTTCCCAGAAGAGGCTATACACTTCTTTTCTGTCTCATTTCTGTGACTCCTTACTCCTCCTTGGAATACTAAGAATCTGGGAAGTGAAGTCTGAGTGAAGCCTTTATAAAGCATCTAGGGCACCACACAGTACATACACCAAGGAGATGTCATAGAGAAGCATGGTAATTCTTTTGTGTCAGCTATTTCTTCTGCAATAATGGAGAGAAATATTAACATGCCTGGAGATGTGAGCACTCATTCACTCTTTCTTACTCTCTCCGCTCTCTCTGAATTCTGCATTTTTCCTAGTCCCAGGTTTTCTAGATAAAAAGGAGTATTCTCCCCCATTTTCCCTTGTGCAGCAAGTCATGCTGTTGCCTCAGATCTACAGGTGTTAATGTCTTCGTTCCTCTTGTTCATTTCCAGACGAGACAGAAGAGCAGGCAGCAATCTGTGGCTGGCACACAGAGGAGAAAAGAAAAATGCTTTTATTTCACGCCCATAATTTTTAATTAAGGCTCCAGCAAGACCCTTCTGCACAGGGACTGAGATTACGTTGTGCAAGACTAAGAGTGTAGGACATGGGGAATAATGAATCCTAAACCACACAAGACTGTATTCATCAGACCAATTTGGGCTACTGGGAGGCCAGGGAGCATTATGGAAATGAGGCAAGCAAGTAAAACAATGTCTAAAGACAAGGGAACAATGGGCTGCACTTTCCCAATCTCATCTGGGAGGCAAAACCGCACTGCAGAGGCTCCATAGCCATGGTCGTGCATCTCCCCTGCTCTGGCCCAGCAGCTGTAGCTGCTCCACAGGAGATCTCCCCTCCAAGCAGTTGACCCAGAGAGGCAACTTCTGCATGACTGAGCATGTAGACGCTCTGCTGGGGCTCTGGCAGTCCTTTTTTTGTGGCACTGTAACCCCAAATCAGTGTTGACTGCCAGGCTAAATAAGTTCTGTCTCCGCCTTGCCTGTTTACACTGTGTAGAAGTAGCAATTACCAGGGTTTTTTTCCTTGGTCACTGTTTAACCAGCTGTACATATTTTGTGTTGTAAAGTTTTCTACACATGCCATTCACTCTGCTTGTTAGCTTTTTTTTTTTTTTTTCATAATTCCTCTGGTTGTTTGAACATTTCCCATAAAGAAGCATTTTAAACTCTGTGCAAGGATATGTTACAAATAAGTTATGAATTGTGAGAGCATGGCAATGGTGAAGTGTTTCAATTCAACATTGAATGTACTGCACGGTGTCATAAAATATGTTTGTGACAACTTTGTGGCTATCTCGAAACAATAAACCCCAGATGTGCTTCCCAGCTGGAGGGCAGAGGCAAAAGAGCTCTGGCAGGCCCTGGCTGAATTATAGGCCGAGACCCAGGTAACCGTGATGCCAGTCCCACTCACACCCTTTGTGCTTTGCTTTTTGGGGAAAGCAGATGCACAGAGACACTGCTTTCCTGCAGATCTCCCACTGGTAATAAGCAAAGGAGTGAGACTGCAGGGAACAAAAATGACCAGGGAGCCCTCTCACAGCAGGCTCCCAGCCTTGGTACATACTGAGAGAAAGAAAGAGAGAAAATAAAGGGAAGATGGCAAGGTTATAGTAACATGCCTGTGGGTGGTACAGTGTCTGTGGGTGGTATTACTTTTGATCCCAAGCTAAATTTTTCTCATTATTTTGGTGTGACTGGGTATTGTCAAAAAGCTTAACTTTGTGATGACTGCTAGCAAAACATTCAGGAATGGGGTGAAAAAGATGGAAATGCTTAACTTACAGCCCGGCACTACACAGCGGTATGTGATTTCAAGCATGGTATAAACAACAGACAAAATATAATGTATAGTAGTAAAAAATAGTAAAAATGAAACCTAGAAGAGGAGATACAAAATACAAGATGGCTACCTGATTTAGCCCCATCTCATTCAGCCATGACTGGGATGATATTTGGATATCTCTAAGTATCTGAAAGGCAGGCTTTAGTTAAAGGCAGCATACAATTTCAGTTGTGCTCCTACATAACTGTACACTGAGGTTGTCCACAATGTTCCCACTTGACTTCATGGGGATCATATATGCAGAAACAGGAACTGAGTGTAGTAATGCCTAGCTTCCTCTCTGGCAGTGAATTCAAATTTTTGACTGGATGAAAGTGAAGAGGAGCTCAGGGCAACCATACCTGCTGGTATCCCTAGGCACTGATGATCTGAATGACTGACAATACTGCATTTCATTCACGGCTTCCTTGTTTTCAGCTACGCATGTACAAAACTTCAGTCTTGTCCCACATTCTTCTGCATCCCACATATATTAAGTATAGAAAACTGACTCTTGCTTAAAGGAAGCTTGAAAATGGTGGAGTGAAGCTTTGGTTTTCCCCCAGCTTCTCAGGTGCTTTTATCTTCTTGCTAACATCATTTTAAGTCTTTGCTATAAAATCTTGTAGGCAATCTTGCTGAGATCCTCCAGGACTGGAAACTTGAATTTTGATCCATATGTACTTTCAGTTTTGTGAGGTCAGCCTAGGTCTGCAGGGACTTTGCTCCTGTTGCTGAAAACACTAGAACAGCTGCTGTAAGCAAGATCTCATCCGTGTTCCTACATAACCTAAACTAACGTAACTTGTCATAGGTTATGCTACTGTCGGTCCTCTTTGCTGCATAGCAGCTTGGGTAATACCTTGAACTGAATATAAAACAAGTCAGATCCAGTAGCTGAGCAACCCAATAAATGCTAGCTTTGTGTTATTCTGGTAGTTCATGAATACTGGAACTAAGGAAAATTTATTTCCTGCAGACTTTTGTCCTCTTGCTGATTTATGTCTAGTGAGATTCAAGGTCTGATCAAATCATTGGCTTTGACTGGGGTTTTCAGAGCTTCCTCTCATGTGGATTCACTCTGGTTTAGTAATGTCTGACTTTGCAAGATCAGACTGCAGCCCCTCTCTCTGTTACACTGTGGTTAGAACCATTCTCCAGTGTAGAGCCTTCCTCTTTTAGCCACTGATCTTCATAAAGTGTACTTGGTTGCTACCTCTGCCACTCTCTTAAATTTTGTCAGAGACTAGGGTTAGACCTTAATTAAGCAGGCAAGCAGAGAAGAGGATGGAGAGGTATAGTCAGATAATGTGGTTGCACAAGTTTTATTTCCCTTGGAAACCAGACAAAAGAAGAAATTTTCTCAAAGTGCATTTTACAAGCCTGCCTATTTTTACTCCCTGTATATTTGAATCCTCCGTGTCCAATATGAATAAAATGCATTCAACATGATACCGATGTAATGGAAAATCAAACGACTCAAGCCCGATGGCTATGATGGAAACAAACATTTTTTCATATGTTCAACTTGCCAGAGGCCTACAAACAAAGCAAGAGTAGATACATAGATGAGATTCATAATTAAACTCTATTTTGGGGACCTTTCAAGGTTTAGAGCTCTCTCTTTCCCTCCTCAACTCAGATACAGTGCATCTTTCTTTCTCTTTCCTCGTCCAGGGATCTCTGTGCAAGGCAAGTCTCCTCCAGTCAAAGGCACTAGGACATAACCCTCCCCAAGTCCTGGCAATGCCACACAATGAAGGCGCTCCACTTCGGAGCCCACCAAATGAGAGCCACTCCTGTCCCCCTCTACCTGGACGAGGGCCATCACTGCATTTTCTTGGCTTTCAGATGTCAACCACTTTCCCCTGTTTCAGAATCCCAGAACTGATCCAGACTTTTTGGAACATTTGGACCAAATCCAATCCATCTCTGGAGATGTGTATAACTTGGTGCACTGTATTAACAAATCTCATCACATGCGGACATCACATATAATGGCATATGTGCTATATTGCAGCTTATACTGCTCTGTGTTGCTACTGGGGACATTGTGCTAAAGTGTCATTTGGAATAAGTACCATAAGTGTATATGCAGCTGTAGGAACAAAATATCAGTAGGCGATAATCCATGCTATACTAGTAAAGCTTTGTTCAGTAGCAGCGATAAACACAGATCAGAGGCAGACTACATGCTATTTTTATGAGACATATTATTATTTTGATACCTTCTTCACTTGACAGTCACAGAGAAATGATGGGATGAGTGCTGATATTTCCATAGTAGTATTATGTCACATGTTAAATCCCTGCCAACCAAACTGTGAAGTCAGGCATTACCATTTCAGATTTACTCTGACTAGTAAAAGCTCACTAATTCCGTCTTGGGGATTACTTCTCTTTATCACAAATGAGTTTACTCTACCTATGCTTACCTTTTCCTACAAAAACAATTTTTTTCGATTGCTATCAGCAACAGTTCCTTTACTTGATTGTCTTGCATTTTTGCCAGATGAACTTCTTTGACATGAGTGCTCATGTGAAGCTAATAGAAAACACTCTTCCTCTTAAATATTTATATCTCTAAACCATATTCACTTCTACTGTATATTTTTTGTAATATCTGAGAATTAGCTGGTCAGGAATTTGTTAGCATACTTCTAGTAACATGCCCTTCAGTTGAAAAAAGAGCTTGAAGGCTTGCTGTGTCAGATATCCTGTGCTAACAATCTCAATTCTCTTTCCCCTTTCCTTTCCTTCCCCCCTTCTCCTCCCCACCTCTCCCCTCTCCTTACTTTGTCCTTTCTCCTCTCCTCTCCTCTCCTCTCCTCTCCTCTCCTCTCCTCTCCTCTCCTCTCCTCTCCTCTCCTCTCCTCTCCTCTCCTCTCCTCTCCTCTCCTCTCCTCTCCTCTCCTCTCCTCTCCTCTCCTCTCCTCTCCTCTCCTCTCCTCTCCTCTCCTCTCCTCTCCTCTCTTTTTTTCAGAATCTCTTTTCGCTCTCTTACTAACAATCTACATTTTGTCTATGACTTTGATAGATTTTTTTTGTCACATTTCCAACTCTGTATTTTGCTCCTCAGTGCTGTCATCAAAACCTGCACAGAATGTTCTAGAAGCACATTTCCCTATTAGCCTTTTTTTTTATTAGACATTTATTATCTCAAACAAAAATCACCTCTGTATTCACCAGAGACAAGAAATGATTTATGGGCAGGTTCATTTAACTGTGGCTTCTCACAGGCAAAGATAAAATAGTTTGTATTTGAGGGGCTGAAGCCAGAGTTGCCCTCTCCAACACTGTTGATCAGTGTTGAGTGTTTTCTGGAGCTGTGATGCACAGCTGACACCACAGCTGTTTCTAAAGCTGCTGGTGACCTGGGGCCATGCTCTGCTACAGAGCATAGCTCTCTCCAAACTCATATTTCCCTTTGAAAAACTTTTGGTATGAAAGGAGCCCAAAAGAATTCCCAGAGAAAAGCTGAGTGGCCACAATAATCTGCAATGTTTATCTGAGGGCCCCTGCCAGAGCCCTGCTGATGCATCAAGCACTAGGATATATTTAGTACCAGCCACCTCTGCAGAAGTGACTCCTATTTTGATCGGTGCAAAATATTTGCTTTGTACTTTTCTTTATCCTTTGGGGTTTATGCAGTGAGAGGACCCATTTTCCTCCCTCAGGTGGTCAGTCCTGGCCTCTCTGCCATGGGTGAAGAGGCAGTGAGTTACCCAGCTAACTCTCAGCAACTGTGCAAGGGGTATGGGCTGCACTGCTGTGGTCCTTGCGCTCTGACATTTCGAACACTTCTTTTTTGGCCCCATGTCTCTCAAATGAAAGCAAACTTCTAAAGAGATCTGGAAACTGATATATTCCAAATACAGCAACTGCTGCTTCCTCCTCCCCTGTGTGCTGTTGCTGCTTCAGTAATACTGAGTTCACAGAATGCCCCAGTGAGGATAAAGAGCAACACTGGTGCCCTGAGTTCCACTTGTTTATGCTCTACTGACCGCGGCTTTTCCTTCAATGTCACTGTCACGGGGACAACATTATCATGGACCAACACCCAGCTTAAAAGGAGGAAATATTTCCATTGTTTTTGCACTGATATCCCAGGCATCTTCTGCTACAGTGTAATCCACTGGTCCCAGGCAGAACCCCAGCAATGGTGGCATCACCATCCCTTCCCCCACAGTATGCACTCTCTGTGGGTGTCAGTAAATGTTTGTCACCAGTTATCAACAAATTCACTTTCTGCAGCTTTCTCAAGTGCTGGGCTTGGCTCATGTCTCTCACAGCATATTCAGCTGTTCTGGGTGGGCTAGAACTTGGGGATCCTCAGTCCTTTCTGACTTATGTCCCTTTGCTTGTGGTGTTTTGGGCTCTTCAACTGCAGGGTGTGCACACTGTTCATCCTGGGAGGTTGCCTGGGGAGCCAGTAACAACCTTTCCTCTCATTGCATGCTCAAGCAAACAAGAAGTCTCCAGGAGGCTCCATGTTTTGGGACAGCTCCTGGTGTCTATATGGCCTCCTACCAGGTGTTGTACAACTCCCTCTAGATCGCCAGCTCAACTTTCCTGCTTTCAGCCATGCACCAACATTTCTCCCTGCTGTCTCACTAAGGACAAACTTCTCACAGGTGCTGCCATCAGTGGCACAGCCTCACACACTCCTGATGAGAGCCTTTCAATGACAGCTGTCAGTGGCTGTCAAAGTCACCACAACAGATGGGAAAAAGAGGGGACTTGACTGGTCCAAATGGAAATCCTCCATCAACCCATGGTGCCACACCCCCTGCAGGTATTTCTGGGATAGATGGACCTCAAGTGCCTGATTCTCTGCAAAAACTCCTGATTAGCTGGTGTGGAGTGATCCGATTTGAGCCCCATTCCAAGCTTACTTTCAGGAAATGGAGACTGTAATCTGAATTTCTGTTTATTCTGCTCACACAGTAATTTTTTTTTTTTTTTTCTGTTAGTCAAACAGTTAAGTGAGGAAAGCAGACTTATTGGTAGTAATGCTATCTATATTTTCTGCAGAATGTGGTGTTACCTGCCTCAGCCTGCTTTGTGTGGGAGGGACCTGCTGGTCCTGCTGTGAATAACCACCACTGTGCTTGTGGGGCTGATCAGAGGGCTGACAAACAATGGGGAATGAGAAATATACCTCCTACCCAAAAGAGAAGGCACAGTCTCTGGTATAATTTACATAGCTACCTTCAGAGTTGATCTTGACCGCAACTGTGATCAGCTTTTTTAGCAACAGCCCCAGAATGATATTTACATAAGCAGAGCATCCAGACACAAGAGTAGCCATACCTGATAGGCCATTAAATGGTGATTTCTTTGTTTTGTTTTGTTCTGTTTTGTTTTGTTTTTATGGGAAAGTGTATATATGTGCAGTTCATTAGAGCTGGTGGAGGAGGGGAGAAGGGGGGAGAAATTTACCTCAGAGGTACCATAAAGAAACATAGCAGATCTGTCTACTATGAACTATGATTATATTATTGAACTGTCTCATTTCATGCACATTCAATGCATTTTTTCCACATAATTTATTTTCAATTTAAATGTCTTTTTAATTACTCTCTAGGCTGTAAGCAAAAGAAAATATAATTTACAGCACTTCTAGTAACAAATCCTTTGTTCATTTTTCTATGGAGTTTAACATACTGGCAAGGCAATTTTAAAGCAGCTCGAATACAGACAGATCTTATGTTGTTGTTGTTGTTGTTTTTGAATGTGTGCGCCAGCTCCACAGCCTGAGATTGAGAATGCACCTCTTTTTAGCAACAGTTCACACAGAAACACATGAAAAAAAACCCATGAAGTGTTGTCCCAGCTGAAAGGAAGGGTTCTTGCATGGCTTTCAGAGAGACTACAGAGCACAGGAACACAGCAATTGGTAAATTCCTCTTTTCAGGTCATTGGGATTTTCATAAAGGAATGATACACTTTTGCTTCAAAGAGGAACTACCACAGTACACCAGATGTTAATTAAAATTAAACAGCAGACAATTTATTTAGCGATCATACCTCTCTGCCATTATTCAGCACAATGAAGTTCCATTTGAGTTAAATGAATTAATTAACTACATTTCTCTGCAGTCCCAGATACTATGCAATCATATAATGAAATACAGATGCTACTACAAAGAGCTTATAGCTGAAATGAGCTATGCACAAAAATGGGAGATCTAATAAAGACACAGAGTTAGGACACCCATAGACCTTACTGATTTAATGTTTGATTCTAGAGTCATCCCAACCAAACTTTAACTGAAGAGCAACAGTTAGGAGCACAATCACCAGAGGTCCCATGTAGATTTGATGAAGGATAAACTTTGCTGAGAGAGTTTTGGAACTCAGCCACACTGGGTAGTGCCTTTTCTACTTTACATGCAATGTCTGGATGAGGGGGAGCTCCAGCTGTGCACTTGGCAAAGCTTGGTGTCCCACTTTCCTTAAAGTTCTTCTCCCGAAGCTGATGGTGACTCTTCCTGGTGGCTTTGTGCATGCTGATATGAGCACCTTGACAGAGGAAGTCTGCATCCCACTCCACGAGGGCTGCCTGCTGTCTCTCAGAGCTGCTCCTGTGCCAGCATCTGCCAGCAGCCATGCATGAGTGCCATCAAAGATCCTGCTGGGCACTAACCCCCTGTGCACTCCAGCACCATGTCAACTTTCCAAGTGATATGACTGTTTTTTCCAGTCAGCACTGAGCTGCATGCTCTCAATGATAAATTTAGTTGATGTTCCATATCTTTATGTTTCATTTTTTTTGTTTTGTTTTATTTTTTGTTTGATGCTATGGAATCTTTTCTGAGTCATAAATTCATTATTCAATAATCTTCTTCTGTCCCCCATGGAACATTTTAATCTAAATCTAAATCTCCATTATTCTGCATTAAGTAACAAGAGAGTTGTGTATCTGTCATAAAACCTTTGCCAGCCCGCAAAGACACGTCTTGAGTAACAGCCAGAGTTCTAATGTTTTGGGTGGCCTTTTTGATTAAACCAAGAAGTAACAGCTTGCAGACAAAAGCACTCAACATTTTCTGTAAAGGAGGCAATATTCAGATACTTTGGTGAAAGATGTGTTATTCATCAAAATTAAGGGTTTTTAGGAAGACAGTAACTATACCTAGAGTTTAACAGAAGTGGTGATTCCTTCAGCTAGAAAATGCATATTATACTTTAATATGCTTTTCCAAACATTTGGAATAATTGTTAAAAATGAAGGGATTCAAATCCTAAGAGCAAGATCTAGCATTTCCTTTTAGATCAGTTAAAATATTTTATCTGCAGCAAGCACAACTTTGAAAAAACCTCTTTGAAAAAAAAAATCATGCATACTGAAAAATGTCTTTTAGGCAGAATGTGATTCAGCCATCAGGTTGAAGAACATACACTTCTGGCCTTAGCTGGGGCATCAGTAACGAATCTAGCCTTAAGAAGCATCTCTGGATATCTTGGCTAAGTCCTGACATCATTCAAGTGCTGTTGGTATTTCAGTATGAGAAGACGCATCCAATACAGACTACTCTGTATCTGACAGTGCAGAAATCCTTCACAAAGACATGCAGTAGTTGGTAAAACTGTAGAAAGCTGATGCTTATTCCAGCTCAAGCCTCAGAAAAAGACTGAAGCAGTTGTCTTTGGCAGTCATGAGCATACCTGCCTTGCCTTTCTTTCTCCTTTCATGTGTTCTTCACTCCTTTTTAACAGATGGGATATTACTGATTTGATGTCTCATGGAGATCTCAGAGGAGCTTGGTTGCAGCTGGAAATGGAACTGAACAGAAAAAAAACTTCAACAGCAAAAACTGGACGAGGTGGGGGAAAGAATTAAAGCTGCTCCCCAGGCATGATAATTCATGAAACTTCCAATTTTGGAGACTTGACACCTTTATTGCAGCAGCTGGTGCTAACTGCTGTAGGAGACTGTGGGACAGCTGATGTATTGCACCCAGTCAATTTTCTCCAACCTATGGAGCTCAGAGTCCTGGCACAAGGACCTTCCACTCTGACCGCCAAGCTTTCCCCCAGAGAACAAGCTATGTTGGCAACACCGATGACCCCCCAGTCACAAAAGGACAAGCCAAAGCTTTGTGTTATCTGAATTTCACAAAATGTCTACTTACCCCCTGCTTTGAGCAGGCTGTAAAGAAAGGGAAAGATGTTGTTACTGGTTCTGGAATGAGTCCTTCACACCAGCAGACTGGGATGGATCCAGCTGGTGAAAGAAACATCATGGAAACAAAATCCACAGAGGATCCACATGGAAAAGAATTCCTGAAGCCAAACACCAACAGATCTCGGTAGTATGTTGCAAACCAGACTTGATAAATATGGCACTGCTGTAGGGCACAGACAAGGTTCAAATCCTTCACCTTCTTTAATTTACACATGGGGGTGAACCTAAATCTGCCACATCCTTAAGTGCTCTGTCTGAAACCAGTGCATGCAGCTCTTCCAGTTTCTCCTTTTGGAGTTGTTCTCTTCTGAGTAAAAAACCCAGCATTTCAAGAAAGAAGAAATGATTCTCCAGCCTTAGAAGCTGAAATCTTACAGCAGTTGGGCTGTTGTTATCTATATGGCTCTTGTGCATCAGGGAGAGGAAGTTCTAGTAGAGGCATGCTGTGTCTCAGGCATCCTGGCCATGCATTGTTGACTGTCTCAGGTGGGTATGTCCCAGTCCCTCTTGTTTGACAAGGAACGTTTGGGCTTGGCAATTGCCCAAAATCTTGTCAGACTGGATGTAAGTTTCTGTGCTAACATAATAGTATCTTCTGATGAAAGCATTTGCAATTGGTGGGGGTGAGAATGAAAAGCTCCAGGTGTGTTATGTGTGTATTTGATTATGTGAGAATTATATGTGGTTGTTTTTATTAAAAACAAACACAACAAAACAAGCCAACTGACTAGACAAACAATGAAAATATCCAATAAAACATGCTTAGCATATCTCACAAAGACTTAATTTCCAGGGATTTCAACTGGATTTTCCCAATTAATTTAACTGATAGCAACACCGAGTCACTAGTCCTTCATACTTATTCTACCACTTGTACACTGCATATTTCTTAAAATCAAAGCTACTTATTCCTACTGTAGAAATAAAGGAATGGAAGGCTTTATTTAGACTGACCGTTGTATTAAGACCTCAAATAGCTTCAACTTTATGAAAAAGTCAGTCACTCTTTATAGGTCTGTTAGCTTGGCTGCCCTTGCTTTTTGCTTCACTTGGAGGGACCAAGGTGAAACGTGACTTTGAAGTTTAGATTTCCAGGTTTCCCCTCTTTTAAAAACATAAAACACATGAAAAAAAAAAAGTCTTACAGATAGTCTTGAGACATGCCTCTAATCTCACCAGCCACGGTTTTCCAAAGTGTTCAAATACTGCAGTAATGACCTGGAACTGCTAGGAGCAGTTTGGCAACTTGGTTCTTCCTGGAGCAGCCGCACCTTACCCCTGTTAAGGGCTGATTCCTTGCTAGGGTTGGTTTGGAGCACAGAGGGAAGTGAGACTGACCGCCACACCATTTCTCATTTCTTTTTTCAGAGACTTTCCTACTTTTGAAATCGTTGAGAGATGAGAAGGCCTAGATAGGGGCAGAGTTAAAAAGTATACATATATATAAAATGAGCTTTTCTGTATAATTGTCTCAGTTTAAAGCAGTGGACATTTGTTCTTGCAGTAAACTTGCCACAAGCAGTGTACAGGAACCTGAGATCTAAGACGTACAGGAATGACTGTAACCTGACAAACCTGGCATAATAAACAACCACATTCTTGTGGTATTGCAAAATATGTAAATCATTTTTAGAGCCTATTTTAATTATAATCTTTTTTTTTTTTTTTTTTTTTTTCCTGGTGAAATATCGCTGAGTTATTATTCTTAATGTAAACTGACCTGGCAGTCAAAATATCTACATTTAACATACAACAGTCTCAACGTATTTCAGAGAACACTGGAGACAAGAATGAGAAGGCATGGGAAATATCACCATCAGCACTCACGGATTTCATTGCCTCTTTGCTTGTCAAGACACTGCTGATTGAAAAACTGTTTTGTTTCCTGCCCTCAAAACCAGAGCCCAGCAGCTTGGCAGTATGTTGGCAGGGTCTGGCAAAGAGCAGCCTGAGGAAGCGTCTGATACAGCCAAGGACATTAAAGATTCTCAAGATCCTCTTGGGGGTCTTGCTGAAGAGTTCCTGTGGCACTGATGTTCCATCCAGTCTGGCAGGATGCAGTAACATCACTGGCAAGTGTGGCCAGGTGCTGCAGCTCCCATGTAGCCCACAGGAGGACATCAGCCATTCTGCATAATGCCCAGTGCATAGCTATCTCTGTCTCACCTTGGCTTTGAAGAAAAACTTGGAACTTTTTATTCCAGTGGTTGCTTTCTCTTTGCTGACAAAAATTAATATACTTTTCAGTTTTTTCAGCATTTTCCCCTTCTTTTATTCATTCTTTTCTTTTTCTCCAATTGCTACTCATTATGATTTTATGTTTGCCATATCTGAATGCATTTGGGATTGTGTTATGTGTTTTACAAATAGCTGCTTGACTGCCTGTAATGTATGGACTTTGTGGCTTCACTTTACTGTGGTGAAAACTAAAGGAAGGAAAAAAAAGAACCAAAGACTACACAGAAGGAGCTTTGGTGTCCAAATCAATCTTGCAACTGGGCAGGAAGTCCCTCTCCGTGATCATGCCACAGGCTGTTAAGCAGAGAGGTTGCACAAGTCATTTAGAAATTAGAAAAGAGCATCATGTGTTTCCTGTGCAGATCTAAAACTGGAGAGGTCCTTAGCGACCCCCAGCTCCTGCCCTGAGCTGCTGCATGGGCCCAGCAAACTGTAGCCTGTCTGTGCTGCTGCTCCTCAACACAAATGTACCTCTGGGGCACCCGCTAGTTGCTCCTCCTGGAAAGCTGGGCCTGATGCACTGTGTCTGACCTTCAGAATTGCAGGTCTGCTTGTACAAGGCCTTAAGAGAAAACAAAAAGCAGTATTATTAAGATGTTTTTTTTCTTTTGTGTGTTCATCATTTTTCAGCTTCAGTTTCAGTGTCTGTCATGGTGGAAGCAAAGTTATCTCTGCACTATGTACAAGCTCATGAATCACTAGGGCTGCTTGGGAGGTACGTGATAAATGGTCCACAGTATATACAGTCAAGAGGAGACTAATAAGTCCATGCATACTTTATTGGCTGTTTATCTCACAGGTTTATTGCTTAGGAGTTAAAGAACCTGAGGTTTAGATGTAAACTACTTTTCAAAAGCCATTGACATGAGGCCAAATTTTCAAGTGTTCAGCACTTTAACACAAAAAGACTTTCAAATACTAAAATAGAAAACATTCGAAAGTCTCTTTTCAACAAAATATATAATTTTTTCTTCAAAATGTGCTTTTTATTTTTTTCTTCAGGAAGAACTATAGCTTTTCATAATTTACATGTGTTTCTCAGAAATTCCTGAAGTCCAAATTATTCTGCAACAAAAAGCCTTAATTGCTTTTCAAGTAAAAGTTCAATAGCAATAAATACATGCCTTTGCTAAATCATACCTAGCAAGTCTTTAACAATGTTATATGCTCTTCAGATCTTTTTCCTTGCTTTTCTTCCCCTGACAAAGGTAGTTCTCACATATTAAAAAATAGGAAAGGGGGAAAGGGGAAAAGGGGGAAAGAAAGGGAGAAAGAAAGAGAATAGGAGAGGAAGGAAGGAAGGAAGGAAGGAAGGAAGGAAGGAAGGAAGGAAGGAAGGAAGGAAGGAAGGAAGGAAGGAAGGAAGGAAGGAAGGAAGGAAGGAAGGAAGGAAGGAAGAGCATTTCAGTATTTAAAGGGAGGCTGTAAGAAAGAAGGGGACAGACTCTTTAGCAGGATCTGCTGTGATAAGACAAGGGGAAATGATTTCTAATTAAAAGAGGGAAGATTTAGATTGGATATAAAGGAAGAAGTTTTTTGCAGTAAGGATGGTGAGGCACTGAAGACACTCAAGGTCAGGTTGGATGGGGCTCTGAGCACCCTGGTCCAGCTGTAGGTGTCCAGCTGTTCATTGCAGGGGAGTTGGACTAGATGGCCTTAAAATGGTACCCTGTAATTCAAAATTCTATGATTCTAAGAATGAAAGAAAGAGAGAAAGAAAGAAAAAGAAAGGAAGGAGGAAGGAAAGACAGCAGGAATGAAGGAAAAGAAAACAGCAAAACTGTAAATACACCAAACCATCCTCTCATAGTTACTTTTCTCTCAGCTAGCAGAGACTCATTTTTAACCCTCAGCAAGCAGCTGGACATGACCATCAGAACGCAGTGCATAAAGAAAGGCTCCTCTGAAACCACCCATCACAGCCAGTACTTCCTGAGCTCAGTGGGATTAGGGCAGCTATGGTACAGACGTTGGCTGGCAATGGAGAGAGAGAGGCAAGAGGCAGTGCTCATAACTCTCAGCCCTTTCTTGGTCTGGGGTGAGTGGGAGGAAAGGTGAATTTTGTTTCTTCAGGATCTCATTGGATAACAGTGAGGAGAGGAATGGCAAGTCATGAATGTGCAGTCTGTGAAGCACACATCCCTGGCACACCTAAAGAGGTTTCCTGCTGCTCCCTGGAGCTGATTCCAACTTTCAGGGTGTAGGGTTGGTACCAATTTGCCTAGCACCCCAGTGGAGATGAAAACAGACCAACCACTGGGAAGAAAAGCAGGTAAACAAAGGGCCATTTGCAGATGGAGGTGGCTCTCTTTCAAATGCACATTGAAGTGAACAGGAGCCTCTCTGATAAATTTCACCCCTCTGAGAGCTGTGCTGCATGGGGCTCATGACTGCATAATCTCACTTGCTATTGCTCTGAAAGCAACTATAAATGTCAGGTTGCTGCAAGAAAACCCACAGAGGTTTCCTGTTTCTTATGGTTCAAGATAAAGGTTGCACACAGCACGGGTTCAGCTCTTTGTAGCAATTGTTTTCTAAAAGGACTAGAGTGAAAGATCTACAGTTAACTCAATTTCAACCAGCTTCTGAATCTTCAGAGTAATTAGTCATTTGCCACCAATAGCCAAGCCACCAGAAGCTGCAAAGCACACATCTGTGAGCGGATTCAGTGCAAAGCATGGTCTCACCTTTTGGGAATGGAAAAGCACAAGACATGGGTTTCTTTTAGTTGAGTTCACAAACTCCCACAGGCTGGTCTGCAGCCTCAGAGAAACAAAGAACTACCCTTCAGATCAGAGCAAAGCTGGAAGCTGGCTGCAGCAGCAGCAGCTGAGAACTCAGAAAGGGGAAAATACTGCTCATACTAGTAAACCTAGTGTTTTTTCAAAAGAGAATGGTATTTCAGCATGGTTATCTATCCACAGCAGTGGATTGCATCTCCTGCACCATCCTCTTCTAATGGCTTCTCTCTATCTTGGTCCCCCCGGAGAGAGAGAAGCACTGTGCATGGCACTGCAGCATCTGCTCTGCTGCGTTGTGAGTGGACAGATGTGAGAGAAGGAGCAGCTGTGGTGATGTGAGCTGGGGTGAGCTGGGCAGCAGCATCCATGCTTGGGGAATAACACTGCATGGGGAATAACACTGCCGCAGAGCGTGTTGCGATCTGAATTGCAGGTTGCTGTGATGATGCAGCTATGTAAGCTCATGACCTGAGCTGAAGTCAAGGATGTTACAACAATGCAAACTGACTTGGAGATAAGAATCACCTCGATTTCCCTTGTAGCAGGTCCCATGGGGGATGCTGCTGACATGGCTTTGAGGTTTGAGCTTGGCAGGGCTTCAGGCAAAGCATAGAGAAATCCAAGGGACATCCTTGGGCATGGACTGTTTCAGCATCTCCTTTCAGCTCCAGAGCAAGCATCCTTGGTAAGAGGAAGGTGGGATCTGGTGCTGCTTACAAGAAGTGCTGTGCAGAGGAGTTGAAGGAGACAACTGTCCCTTCGGGAGGCTGCAGCAACCTCAGCGCCTTTCGAGGCAGAAAGAAACAAGCAAGGCAGGGATTGGTTCACTAAAACTTTTCTCATCACAAGGTTCTCTGCTATTTTCCACCATGTGACAGAAAGGCTGTACTGTACCTCACACACACACACGCACACACACACACACACACAAAAAATAATTATCCAGAAACTGATGTTTGAACAACCCCTAAGCTGCTGGTGTAAGGGAAGTTAGAGTGAGCCCCTGCAGCCCCGTGTCCCTGTGTGAATTGCTACCTATCTCAGCTCTCAGGGGAATCACACTCATCCAATTTTTGTAGCCCTGAGACTGCAGCCCCAGAAATGAAGCTGAGAAGAAGTTTCATGTGGACCCTTTATCAACTGAAGGCAGCATTATTCAAAGGGGCAGCGAATGCTCCCCCCTGCTTGAGTGGAAGGCAACCACATTCACTAACACATCACTATGTGCTAGTGCTACACAGTTGGACTAGGTGATCTTAGAAGTCTTTTCCAGATTTTATTATCCTATGATACACAGCGAGTCTGCTGGTTATTTTAAACTCCAAGATATGAACTCATCAAGTAAGATCCAGTGTTTGTGTTGGGCTTTCACCGCTAAGCTTCATCTTGCAGCATCTTTAATGGAGTGTTGAAAGTGTGCATACAATTCACCACTCTTTCTTTTAAACCTGTAAAACAAAGTCCAGAAATGCTTACTCAGCTGCCCCCTAACTT
This sequence comes from Gallus gallus, assembly GCF_016699485.2. Classification (NCBI taxonomy): domain Eukaryota; kingdom Metazoa; phylum Chordata; class Aves; order Galliformes; family Phasianidae; genus Gallus; species Gallus gallus. The sequence continues at coordinate 123,444,649 of NC_052532.1, read as the reverse complement.
AGAAGCTAAGTTTTACAGATGCTTTATTTCATGAAATTCTCACAGTTCCTTTTTGTCCAAAAGTATGCTAGCTCCGATCAGACTAAGCAACAGGATACCCCTTTCTTAAGCCCATTTTATAGTCAAAACTAAAGTGTTCCGCCTCTTTCCTCCCTTGAGAAAGCCAGGCTGGGCAGGTTTCCTCACAGAGTTCAATTGCTTCATTCATTTAAAGCACTTGCGCAGCAGCTGCAGCTTCCTTTTGCAAGAACCTCATCTTCTTTCCCCATGTGCTGGGCTAATTTCTGCCTGCTTTTCCAAGACACTTCCCTTTCTGCTCACTGACACTTTTTGAGGGGGTTTCTTTATTTTTGATGGTAATGTGGCCACCTCTGCCCCAAGTACCTGTGTACAAGCAAGGTAAGTCCATTCATTAAAGAATGCCAGAGGACTGTAATGGATGCTCGCAATCTGATACTTGTTAACAGGACTTCTCTGCATTTTGCATGTACCCTGTCACATCCGTGGCTGCCTTTCCCCATTTCCAGGTAGCACCACAGCCCAAAGGGATCCCACCCTCATCCATTAAAACCTTAGTTATTTTAAATAGAATCATAGCATCATAAAATTGTTCAGGTTGGAAAAGACCTTAAAGATCATCAAGTTCAACCACAACCTAACCATACTACCATATCTCTAAAAACCTTCTGCTAAATCATGTCCCTGAGCACCACATACAAATGGTTTTTAAACACATCCAGGGATGGTGACTCAACCACCTCCCTGGGGAGCCTGTTCCAGTGCTTAACAACCCTTTCTGTGAAGAAGTTTTGCCTGACATCCAACTTAAACCTAACCGGGCACAACTTGAGGCCATTTCCCCTCATCCTGTCACCTGTCACCAGTGAGAAGAGACCAACCCCACTCTCGCTGTAAGCACCTTTCAGGTATTGGAAGAGAGCAATAAGGTCTCCCCTCAGCCTCCTTTTCCCCAGACTAAACAGCCCCAGTTCCTTCAGCCTCTCCTCATAGGGCATATTCTCCAAGCCCTTCACAAGCCTTGTTGCCCTTCTCTGGACCTGCTCCAGCACCTCCATGTCCTTTCTGTACTGAGGTGCCCAAAACTGAACCCTGTACTCAAGGTGAGGCCTCACCGATGCCGAGTACAGGGGCAGGATGACTTCCCTAGTCCTGCTCACCACACCATTCCTGATCCAAGCCAGGATGCCATTGGCCTTCTTGGCCACCTGGGCAAACTGCTGGCTCATATTCAGCCTTCTGTCCATCAGTACACCAAGGTCCTTTCCATCAGGCAGCTTTCCAGCCACTCCTTCCTAAGCCTGTAGGGTTGTCTGGGGTTGTTGTGACCAAAATGCAGGACCCAACACTTGGCCCTATTGAAACTCATACATATTGCCTTGGCCATCGATCCAGTCTATCCAGATCCCTCTGTAGTGCCCTTCTCCCTTCTGGCAGATCAACACTCCCTCCCAACTTGGTGTCATCTGCAAACTTATTGAGGGTGCACTCAATCCCCTCATCAAGATCATTAATAAAGATGTTAAATAAAAGCGGCCCCATTACCGAGCCCTGGGGGACACCGCTCGTGACCAGCCTCCAACTGGATTTAACTCCATTGACCACAACTCTTTGGGCCCAGCCATCCACACAGTGTTTCACCCAACGGAGTGTACGCCCATCCAAACCATGGGCAGCCAGTTTCTCCATGAGAATACTGTGGGGGACAGTGTCAAAGGCTTTACTGAAGTCCAGGTAGACCACATCGACAGCCTGACCCTCATCCACTAAGTGGGTCACCTTGTCATAGAATGAAATCAGATTTGTCAGACAGGATCTACCATTCATAAACCCATGCTGACTGGGCCTGATCCCCTGGTTGGCCTTTAACTGGTCCATGATGGCTCCTGAGATTATCCATTCCATAACCTTCCCAGGCACCGAGGTGAGACTGACAGGTCTGTAGCTACCAGGATCATTTTCCAGCCCTTTTTGAAGATGGGCATCACATTTGCCAGTCTCCAGTCTGCCAGGACATGAGCAATGGGTCATGGCATCACCACACTCCAATCTGCAGGTACTACTGCCTTGTGGAAGGCTGTACTACCATGCAATAAGATGCAGGATACCTACATACCAGTCATAGAATGGACCCATACCGCATACTGCTCCTGGACCAAATGGCCACGGGGAGTGGGCGGCATGACTGAGGGCCCTTCACATGGCAATGTCCTGCTCCATGACCACTTTGGAGAACCCCTTGGCAGAGTGTGCAGCTGTCAGGTGGCCAGACCTCTGCGCGATCTCAGCAGATCAAGGCAAGGTGAGCTAGATCTGATTTTTTTTTTTTTTTTTTTTTAAAGAAACAGTTCACCCAGGATGTAGTGGTTTAGATGGCTGATAAAAATGGCTTTGAGGTAAGTTTTTGCTGTCAGGTCACACCTAATATAATAAGAGAGCACTGCTGTGGAAAGCAGCTGTCCCACTCCTCCCTTGTCCCACTGCATCAAGCTCCTTCCTCCCTGTTCTCATGCCAGCCCCAACTGTCACTGGGTGAGACTCTTCAGCTGACAGAGCTGGCAAACACCAACACTGCAAAACAGAGGAAGGAAATAAAAGAAGAATTTGTACTAGATCAGACACTGCATCCTCTCATCCTCTAGCCAGACAATTACCAGGTCGAATTCTAGGCAAAGGGAAAAGCGAATAAGCCACTGAAAAGGAGATCATTTGGAAGGAACTCTTATTAGACAATGTGTAATGCAAAACCATAGCATTAGAGGCCAAGGTAAGGAAAAACAGCAGCTGAGGCTCAGGTACACCTTTGCTTCTGCCAACATTGTTATGGGAAAGTAGTCTTTGCCAACAGGACAGACACATTTTAAAAAGCCAGGGCTGTTTGCTCAGCAATCTCCTATCATAACCTGCAGGCACCAAGATTTCCATGTGAGTTCCTGTCAACAGGTCTCAACTGAGCTGATGTCAGGGCACTTCAATACTTGCATCAGGAGACATTTCTCAGTAGGTAGAGAGTGGGATTTAAGGAGAGGTAGGTGAACACTTCCATGTCCTGATCACTGCACAGTGGTCGCCTGGAGTTTCTTTTGACACAGAGGCACATGCCTGGTTCCCTCCTTACTCAGCTGCAAAATATGATTCGAGAGCTGAAGACCCCAACTCAGGGCTGGGGTCTCTTTCCCTGCAGTGCTGGACAGAGGTATAGGAAACATGGGCCTACGCGGATTAGCTGGAAAAGGAAGTACTGTGTATCTAACAAAAATCTGCAGCAAAAAAATAAGATCCAATAGCTGGGGTGGCCTGTATTCTAGGATGTCCCTGCTAAACCCTGCCAAACACAGAGATTCTGAGGAAAGAAAATGTACTCTGTCTGTGTACTCTATTTCTTGGCTACACTGCTCTGTTCTCTGCAGTCAAGTGTAGGATTGCTGGTTGTATTTTTTCAAAATGCCACTTGAGTAATGAGAACATAGTTTGTACCACACCAGAATTTCCTTTGCTAAGACTGGATTTTGCTTTGGTGCATATAAGTCAGGTTCTTAACACTGAGAGGAGCACTTTGTACTTTCATACTTTGTTTACTTATATATCAAACTTAACTATGAGCCCTGAAACAAAAAGATTTCCCAAAAACCAAGGGCAGTCCAAAGTCACTCTTCATTTTGGCAGATTGTGGCTATAATATTACCTGATTTAAAGCCCAATAAAGTCAAAGGAAAGAGTTTCCTCTAGACATCAGTGTCTTTCAATCATGCCCACAAAGCTCCCATTCGTGTCTGCAGAAGTTACTCAAGCATGGGGATGGGAGGACAGGGCACAAGAGGCTGTCAAACTACTCCTGTAAAAAGTTGCCCAGTGACTGTTGGCTTTGCTTTCAGAACAAGAGCCCACTGGGCTCTGGGGTTTGTATGTGTCTGTGTTCATCTCCATGATGGAGACCTGCCACTGGTTTGGTTCAAATTCTGCCTGCACACAGTTCTCAGTGCATCTTTGTGTCTCAAAAGAGAGTTTGGTTTCAAACAGCATTTTCTGTAAGGTAGGAAAATAGTCTTAGCACACCTGAACAGCAGGCAGCTCTCTTCCCCTGGTTTCTCCTCCCTTTACCGATGCACTTACCTTCCTGCTTCTGCAAGATGCAATTTCTTTGGGGTGAGTCCACATCCAGCGGCAGGAAAGCAGAGGAGCAGACTCTCAAATGAGATGATGTTGCTTAAGCCTGCTCTTAAATGCATGCAAGAACATGATAATGACTAGCATCATGTCTTTGACACATTCATTCACATTGCACTGACACGTTCAAGCCTTACTCATGATCTCTTGAGTTCTGTTTTCAAGCAATGCTTTTCCATCAGTACTATCAAATGCTTCTGTTATTTTCCTCAAATAGCACCTCGTCATTTATATAATTACTGAAAAGCTAGGTCCCAAGGGAAAGAGAGAAAATTATAACCCAGGTAACTGTGCAGTGTGAAAGAGGCCCAGGCTACCAAGCTTCAGCCCAAAGACAGCAAGACATCAAGCCTCACAGCCTAGCAGTGACAGAGCTCAGCCTTCCTAGTTTAAGAAAATGAATACCTCACCCTTTTATTCTAACTGAAAATAACCTCTTGGTGTAACTGTGATGCAGTTTGGGCAGGAACTCCCCATATTTGGCATCAGATGTGCTTCATTCCAGAAACTTTAAATCACAGTGACTAATTATAGACATACTTCTGATCTGGACATGAACTCTCTTTTTTCATGAAAGGAAATAGCTTCATTGCTGCTGATTCCCATATTGGAGAAGAGAATAGGAGTGCCAGTGGGGAATTTCAGCTTTGTGCCTGATTCATTCCTTTGCCTAACTCCTCAGCTTCCTAAACAAACATTACCCTTTTGAGATGCGAAAAGAAAGGCTTTGCTTTACAGAAACGGCAATAATTGCACAAAAATAAGTTTCAACTATAAAAACAAGCAATGTAACTGGCAAGTAACTGCCTGCATTACTTTCTTAAAGAGAATTATAGAAAAGCCATAAAACCACTACCTTGGCTCCACTGTCACAGTTCCTCTTTATCAGAATTATTGAGACGTTGTCCCGCAAGCTGTCTGTATGTATTTACATAGACAGATACAACTGTGTTTTAATGGCAATTGCTCTGAAGAAAGGATGAAGCTGTCAGACAGACAGAGAGAGAGAGAGAAAGAAGGAAGGAAGGAAGGAAGGAAGGAAGGAAGGAAGGAAGGAAGGAAGGAAGGAAGGAAGGAAGGAAGGAAGGAAGGAAGGAAGGAAGGAAGGAAGACAGACATTTGTTTCCCTTATCTTGGAAGTAAACAAAGACAGAAGTAAATCCTTTCTTGTTCATTTTCTTCTTTCTAGATACAGAACCTCAAGGAACTGCCCACTTGGCAGAGATAAGGCTGTCCTTAAAAGCAAGTGAGAGCCTGCAGCCAACAGCCTGCAAGTTGGTTAGTCAGGTTGCTACTAAATTTGGGGAACAGATTAACTCTGCTGCCAAATATGGGCAGATTTTTTTTCTCAGTCTGATTCCTCTGGCTGGGGACATTGTATTGCCTTGCTGTTTCAATGCAATCGTGAAATTATGTGTCTTGATTGCAGTCACAGGAGCGAAGTAAAAATGCTTTGTGTGAAGTGTGTTGGTGAAGAGTACTGAGCTTGAGGGTTTGTTGTGACACTGAACTCTTCTGGGCAGCTTATAGAACAGATCTGCTATGACAGGCAGCTCTCATTTTCCCAAGAAAGGTTGAAGATGCAGCTAAAGAAGCTGTAAGATTTAGGAGGCTCTCTTTTTCAGCCATTTTCCCGATGCTGATCCAAGAAGCACGATATTGAAGTTTTTCTGCAACCAAACTGTGAAGTCTAATCCTTCACTCCACCTCTGGTGCCACACAAGTCATTTGCTATAGGCAGTGATGCTTGCCTGCCAATAGGATGCCATAGTCCAACGTAAACACCTAGGGCTGACATAATCAGGAACAACTGCTGTGAACCTGGACCTTTTCCTTTTCTGTGTCCTTCTGCTTCCCAGAACTTTCAAGAAAGCCCACTCTGTTTTCTATAACTTCCATTTGTTTTTATTCAACGAATAATGAACAGGAAACCAATGAGCAATAGCCTTTTATTGCTTGAGCTACCCCAATGCTTTATTACTTGGCTTCCCAACCAGGGAACCTGCTTTTTCTCAGTTCTCATTTAGTTTTTGGAATGGTTCCTCAACCTCCTCCTCCTTGGGACAAGTCCCTGCTCACCCATCATACTCAGGACAGCAGCAGGTCTGACTGAGTGATTCCCATGTTTACAACACGACTTCACATCCCCCTTTTCCTCTGTCATTAGAGCTGCCAGGAGGGACTCCCTGCCTTCTGACAGCAATTTGCTGAGTTCAGTGTAAGTTGGCTCAATGCATTTGGCCTGATGTGTGCAGGTACATGGGCCACGCTGCTCATGTGAGCAGTGGGCTGCAGCCATCTCCTTCCTACAATTGTGGAGATTGCCAGAGCACAGCAGTGGGAGGTGCAGGTACAGATTTTCAGTGCAGGCTGAGGATATTGGGTCTGCACGCTGCTGTCCTTCCCAGGAAGAGAGTGCAGGCTGTCCTTTCCAGGAAGAGAGTGCAAGCCACTCTGAAATGCCTCTGCATCCCCAAGCTGTGCTATAGACAGCAGTGCTGCTTATGGGGTAGGCAGCCATCATCCCACACAAGTACAGGCAACAGCTTGGCAGCTAGCAGTGAGGGATGGAAGGGGACAGGATAACATATGACAGGAAGGCAAGGTTGTAAACAAAGGGAAGGGGAAGTGTTTGAGTGGAATGTGCAATTTCCATGAGAATTTAACCATTTAGTTCATCCAGTGCTGCACTGCAATTTCAAAACTGTGACATGCTCTTTTCCAGTGGGCAATTGCACCACAAAAGTCATCTATATGATACAGTGTGCCATTGTTTGTATACCATGGGCAAGACTTGTTCTACTATGTGCTGAACAAACACCGAAGGAAATTGTCCATGGTCCAAAAAGGCTTCATGGTTGCTGGAAGAGAGGGTGAAGGGAAGAATACATGTGCAATGCCCACTTTTCTTAGTGGCATCACCTGTGCCTCAAACTCCTGAGAGCCCTGTGTGTGCTGTTGAGCTCTGCCCCACAGCCAGCAGTGTCTTGATGCAATCTTAGGTCTTCTGTAAATGTGGATAGCTGTGGGCTCTGTCACCATAAAGTTGTTCTACCCAGCAGTGCAGGCAGATTTGGTCAGGTGACAGAACAGACTCTATTCCTCCTCCCTAGAAGTGACAAACAATCCTGCTCAGCTGAACAGGGCTTTCCCAGCAGGAAGCCTGTGCAGTAACACATGGCTGTTTCTTATTTTTACAGGACAGATGGAGCCTTCTGCTCTCATATATATTTAAATATCTAATTATTGTTCATATGAGAAACTAAGTGGTTCTTTATACTGAGGTCCTTTTATATCAGGTATAGATGCGGCCAGAAGTAATAATACTCAATACGTTCTGGGCAATAACATGATCTTGGAATGGGTACAGTTCACTCAATTTTAAATTTTACTTAGGTCGTATTTGACAGTTCCCAAGTCATATCTTTTTTATTTTTAAAGGTAGGGGCAACTTTGATGTAGAAAAAGCAGTCTTTAACACAGAAGGAGATCAGCCTCTGGAACAAATGAAAAAAAAAAAAATTGAATGGTGGATTCTCCCTTCGGTCTTCAAACTGGAAAAGATATGCTCTGCTCAGAAATCCTATGAGGCTCCAAGTAGTAGTAACTGGGAGCTCTGGAGAACAAGAGAAGCCAGAGGAGACTCAGTATGTTTGTCCTATTGGCTCCATATATGTTATATAACTCCTTATCTCAGAGGTTCAGGCTGGCAAAAGCCAAGTGGATTAGCTGTGTACTCATATCAAGTGACCAGGCATTATCACACCATCTGAGACTAAGGGGAAGGTGCTCTAGCAACTTTTGAGCTCCCCAATGCATCTACAATTATAATACAAGTCCCAGAGTTTTGATAGCTGAGGTCTTTTCAATGTGGAACCATAGAATCATAGAATCACGAAGGCTGGAAAAGACCACAAAGATCATCAAGTCCAATTGTGAACCTATCACATCATGCCCACTAACCATGTCCCTCAGTGCCACATCCACACGTTTCTCAAACACCTTCAGGGATGGTGACTCCACCACCTCCCTGGCACACTGTTCCAATGTATGGCTACTTTTTCTGAGAATTCTTTCCAAATGCTCAACCTGAACTTTCCTTGGTTCAAGTTGTTCTATCTTGTTCTATCACTGTTACCTGGGAGAAGAGACCAACCCCCACCTTGCCACAACCTCCTCTCTGGAGCTGTGGAGAATAATAATGTCTCCCCTGAGCCTCCTCTTCTCCAGACTGAACAATCCCAGTTCCCTCAGTCACTCCCCATAAGACTTGTGCTCCAGACCCTTCACAGCTTCATTGCCCTTCTCTGGACATGGTGAGCATCAAGAGGGAAGAGCAGAAGAGGAAAGGAGAAAGGAGAACAGAGCTCTACACTAGAGAGAATGATGCTAAATAAGAACAGCATCGTGTATGTTCCTTGCTCTCTAACAAATTATTATGTATATATATAATTGTGTCTATATAGCTTTCATGCCCAAATCCCTATGCCATTTAGGACAATTATCTCTGCAGATTTCATGTAATTTAGTATAAATAAGAAATGCAATGCAGAGAACACATGCTGTATGTAATCTCATCTTATTCCTTTCTGAGATGGCAATAACTTAGGCTACCATATGCACTTTTGTGACACTTCAACCTGACTGAATAGCTCCCTCAGGTCAAGAGAAAGTCCGGAATAGAATTCCAGATTCTATAATAAAACGTTAGATTTTTTAAAATATAGCAGCCTTTTTGTTGTTGTTATCGTTTAACCTTCTTTCTTCAGCAATGGGTTTTTCAGAGGCTTTCTGAAATCCACCTTTATTTCAAACCATCCTCCCCATAGGATGGCATCATCAGGTGCTTAGAGTCAGAAGACTCACTAATATCTGGAGGTAAAAAAATCAGAAGATCTGATGTACAGTACTTTATGTGTATTTATGAGATGTATGAGGTATTTATGAGATGTATTCAGAGATGAAAAGCTTAAAGAAGAGCTATTCAGAGACAGGTGTCAAGAAAAGACTATCCAATAAACAACATTATCTGTAATGCGATTCTGTAATTATGCCATCTTTTAAAGAGACAGCCACGAGTGACAGTTTTCAAAGTGATAATTACAATTAATGTGTCTTCTTAGTGCAGGGGGAAGAGCTAAATTGGATGGTTCTTACTCAGGGGAAAAGCTATGGGTGGCAAATGTGAGTGCCATTCTCTCTGGGCAGGCAGTAATATTTCCTTATACTCTCATGTTAATGCAGTATTTTCAATCCTTTAAAAAATTCATACTCCTCAACTGTTTCACCTGGTCACACAACGATTGTATTGCCAAGAAATCTTGTTATGAGGAAAGACAGGATAAAAATAATCTCAAATTGGTTTGATAAATTTTAATAGATGACATTAAATCTATAAGTATCTTGAGTTTCAAAAACATCTTAGGAGCTACATGTTATATTGCCATCAAGGACTTTCATGTTTTGATTAAAATGTAGCTTCACATTGCTTGCTAGTGCATATGAGTGGTTTGATTACCTCTACAAGGGATTGGAAATCAGCTTCTATTTCCTCAGTGATAAATTTTGTTTTGTGCTTTGTGCATGACTTGGATCTTCTAGTCACCTAGTGTGCTGCAGATTACAACAGTTACTTACATCAGTAAGTTACATGGAAGGATACTCAGGATAAGGTTTTATTTATATTTCAATTGGATTTTGGGAAAAAATCAGAAGGCTGCATTTAATAGACTCGATTTCAAATCAGAATAAGTTTAAATTTTCTTATTATGTCACTTAGATACACAGGAACAAGTATTTATATTTTGCTTTGAGTTGGACATCCTGAAGGCCAATACTTTCCGAATAATAGCTATGAGAAGGTCATATCATTAGGGAAAGTGTAGTCTTTCCCTAACTGCTTACCAGGGAAAAAAGTGCATTAGTCTTCAAAACCACATCTCAGGGCAATGCGCCCCAGCAGAGAAAACCTTAAATGACCTGAAGTGGAGCTCATGTCAATTAAACAGACCAGAATGAAATATGTGGATATTTTCGAATAAAATTGTTTCAGAATATTTCTTTTTGGTGGGCTTTTTTCTTTTGTCTTAGAGACAGAAAATAGAAAAATTCAGCAGTTGTATTCTCTGGAGAAATAATTTAGTAATAAAAGTCCCATGGCTTTCAAGAGACTGAGGTGCTCATTGGAATGGTAAATATTTTTTTATGTTGGTCTGAGGTGGTCAAAGATTCTTCTGATGCAGTTTGAAAATTAGAAAGACGATACATAGCCAGGATTAGATTTATGAGATAATACTGTAGATCAAATAACATCCCAAAGTGTCAAACCTCACTGACAAAAACAAAACAAAACAAAAACAAAAACAACAACAACAAAAAAACCCACTGTGATACTGTGATAGAAAAACAAACTATGGTAATGAATAATGTTCCATAAAGTTCTATTACACAGATAGCCCATCGAAAACAAAGGAAAATAAATGGTTCGTATTTACATTAGATTACATAGAAAATGGTACTTATTTAAATAAGAGTGGTCCTGGAAAATATCTGCTTGGCATTTGCAAGCAGACATGAGCTAGTCCTGCTCAGCACAGTCAGAAGCCCCATAACTCTGGCTATGACACTGTGAAGCCTGAACTAACACAGCTTTCAAGGAGCTAATGTGAGTATTGCAGTGGGCTGGGTATCTCACCCACCTGCCTACACAGCTTTAGCCAGCTAAGTGTGCGGGCAGTGTACCCATGGACACAGACTTAGAAGGCTGGAGAGATGGTTAGATCATGTATGCTGCATACCCACGTTTCTGCTGTAGTCATGGAGATCCAGCCACTATAAAGAGCTCTTCAGATCGCCTTGATTTCATCCTCAGGTGGGCACTTGAGCCGCAAGTACCACTCCAGGCACCACTGGCTGAACTGACCAGGGCTCAGGTTGCTTCAATCCAGCTGTTCAGTACCACTTGGCAGTCAAATGTAATCAGACGGAGATGCCTTTGGCTCTGTTGGATATTGATGGAGGTTGGTGGCTCTGCCTGTGGTTGGGGGGTTGGAGATTTGTGATCCTTGAGATGTCTTCCAACATGGGTCATTCTGTTATTCTGTGACCCTGTGATGCAGAGGCAAATAGTTAAACCTTAGCTCTCTACTGCCTATGGTGGGAGACTGAACAACAAGTACACAGCTTCTATGCTGTACTCAGCTAAATGTGGCGCTGAGGCTGTTGGCCTAGAAGAAAAAGCTGGAGCTATTCATATGAGTGAAGCATTCTAGATGTGTTTGTGTGAATAAAAACAACCCATTCAAGTGAATAAAGCAGTTACAAGAGCTCCAGGTGAGCTACACTAGAGGCCCATTGGTGTACATGGGAGTAAGATCCTGTTTAATAAGATCAGTAACACCCTTGTGGGGCTCAAGTGGTAATAAAATTTATGAGAGAAGAGCCAGAGCTAAATTACCAAGAGCCATTTTGTTCATCCCTCCTCTAGCTCTAGCCAGTAACGGCTCAAATTCTTCCTCTCTTATCCTCAATGGGGCACACCTTTACCCTGCAACTAGGGGATTTACTAACTTATGTTCAAAATGGTGGCCAAAGGCCGGCATAAGGATTTGAAGAGATGGAATTGTCTCAGTGCCGATGCTGCTTTTGGTTAGTGATTGGGTGAAACATCAGGGTTTTCCTTCTGGGTTTGTAGGTTGTTTTTTTTTTTAAATCCAGGTCAGAAGTTATTTATCTTCTCAAATCCATCTGGTTTAAGGAATAGTTTAAACAGTTATGTGCTTGAATTAAGAGCTGCAACCCACTAATCAGAGCCAAACATAAATAGATTTAAGACCTGCAGATAAAAAAAACTAACAAATAGCTCCAATACAAAGGAAATTCCTTTCTAGCAATTATTTGCTTTCTGAAACAAGAACATTGCTTTTCTGAAGTTATTGTTGAGACAATGGGGCACCAGTCAAACAAAAGGTACGTTCAGTACTTCGAGCACATTGTGTGTGACCTGCCCATTCAGTTTTGCAACCCCCTCAACACAGCCTGCCTTCCAGCCTCTCCCCAGCCCTTGCCTCCTCCTACCCCCTTCAAGGCCATGAGAGATTGTGCTCAGTATTCTCCACTGCTGTCAGGGTCACACTGCTCCAGGAAACAACCCTGAGGTTGTTTCCCTGAGGGGAGACAGAGGTCAGCAGGCAGAAGAAGAGGTGGATAGACAACCTCAAAACGCACTTGCTTCTTAGAGCTGAAGTTTCCTGCAACAACTGTGAGAATTTTAGTGGGTTTCCCTTCCTCTTCTCTATTCCCTTCCCCTTGTCCCCTCCCCCAGTTGTGGTCTTGACAAAGAGCATGCTATTCAGCTCAGCTCTCATCATCTCAACATTTTGCATTTAGTCTATTGTTAGAGTCCAAGCCTAAAACTATACTGTGAAAGGAAAAACATTTTTGGTGAATCAACTCTTGAGCACTCACATTATTGAGCACCAAGGAAAGAGTGCAAGGGGAAATGTTTGGATATACAACTATGAGTGGGAAGAGAGCTGCAGAAATTCCACTTCGGAATTGTTTGCTGCTGAGATGAGTAGGACAAATTGCTCATGGAAATGCCTGTGTGTCTCCACTAACTACAGAAAAATAAACCTTCACAACTCTCCTGGGCTGGACACCTGCCTGCCAAACAACTTAGGCTAGGTAAACTGCATCTTTTCCCTTAAAGCTACATATGTTTTTGTGGTTAGTGCTGAGGTCTGGATCCTGCCCAGCTTCCTTACAGGCACAGGACTGGGAGTGGAGGGAACTCTGCGTCCTGCTGGGGCACTGTCTCTTCTCACTGTGCTGGTTAAAAATCCTGTGCTCTAACTAATCATGGAGTAACACCTGGTCTATTGCATAGTTAGTCATGGTAGGAGGTTATGGAGCTATTTACAGTTCTTGAGAGTCAAATCCTTCTAGATAGAGCATTGCACAGATCCAAGAAAAAAGAGCCCTGCCTGCTCTGCTTTATTTGCATGTATTTGCAAGAGGGTCTTTTGCTAGCAAAAGTAAATCTATGTTTGAATATTGCTGTGCATTTCTACTTCTAGAGCTTCAGCTAACTACTAGTAGGACTTTGGATTGTATTCCACTATTAAAAAACAAATGAATATGCAAAATTAACAAACAAAAAAACTATGTTAATGCTCAGGGCTATAAATGCTTGCAGCTGAAATCACAGCTCAGTGGTTGATGGGGATTCCTAATATATGTGGACTCCAGCGATACCAGGAGGGTGTCTACTGCCTCCACTCCTACCCCTGCTTCTGGTGCACTAGACCACTCTGTCCTCACTTTGTCTCTTGACTCCATTGCTTCACTCTTACAAAGGAAACTCTTTCAAATTCCAAGAAGACCAATTTAGATGTAATGATCTTCCATTAAAACAAGGTTTAGCCACATCTAATAGTCCAAACCTGTTTGGTTATCTGGTATTGTGGTGAGGCTCTGGTTTCAATCATCAGGAAGGCTTCCTGTGATAGTTTCATTTTCAGCTTTGAACAAAAGAATCGGGACCTTGTGCATATGGTCACTTCCCACTGCATTCTTGAGGCACAGATGTTTGGTCCAGTTACATGCTCATAGGACTGCTGGCATTCTTTTTTTTTTTTTTTTCCCTGGAACAACTTCTGTTCTTGTGCATTGATAATACATCAAACTGGGCTCGCCTTACTGTATCTTCTTCATAGAACTGTCTACATGTAAGTCTGCAGGAGAAGTGTGATGGGAAATGCAGATGCCTAAAGAAAAGCTTGCACCTGCTTTTCCGTTGTGATGGGGAGAGAGTATATGGATTTCATTCTCCAGACATTCAGGCTTTACAGTGCTCCACATCACATCCAGGACATACTCCTAATGCAAAAGCTGTTGGAAAGTTTTACTGCTAGTGGTTACATACTCTGACATTTTTTCTATCTTTTTCTGTTCACTAAAATGACATTCATAACAGTAAACAAACAAAAAATCAGTGTAATACTGTATTCTTACAATGGACCCGGGTAGAAATGGGAAAGCAATGTGACATGGTGGTGTAGGTATGGTTAATGCTTCCCTTGAGCAGATGAAGTAAATTGGACAGCTGTATTCTGCACCTATACTCATGTGCTGGAATGTGAGAAGCCTATAGCAGAGGGAGTTAGAATATCTGAGCCGTACACTGCTACTTGTGGTGTCCCTTGTTTCTTAGCTTTGTTAAGTGGAGAGCTACATACAAGTTATCTGTGGAAGAGGCATGTGTGGAAAAGCAGGTAAATCCTAAATCATTGAGATTCTAGTGCAATGACATCTTCATGACAAGATACTGTATACACTGTATTGGCTGTCTTGACCAGCTGATGGCTGATGCACCATTGCTATACAAGATTTAACACTTGCTAGCAGCAATGGTGGCTGAGATCATTTGAATCAGCCTCGGAACAAAATGATGGAGGAAATACAGTCCCTCAATTTTTTTGGCAAGTAACAGATTACCAGGCACAGTTCCACAGTTTTACTCTCTGCATTCCTGTGTTTCTTCCCAGATATATTCCAGATCAGCTGCTGTTTACTGTCCTTTGTTATGGGGATAAATTGACCTCTGCAGGTGGCAGGTGATGGCTCTTCCTTGTATATGTTACTGAAAGAGACGTCAAATGGGCTAACAGCTCATCCAGTATCTGTATGGCAGGGCTGGCGTGACAAAGCAAGCCCTGAATCTTGTTCCTTTTACATCAAGACATTGCTGAGGGAAATGCCAAAGTGAAGTCCACTTTGCTCTGTGTGCGCAGATACATTTTGTCATAAAAAGACTCAAGGTTTCCAGGCCCTGCTCTTCGGCCATGTGGTATCCCAAAGCTAACGCATACTTTGTTAGTGTGATATCTCCTTTTTCTGTTTACAAAAGAGGAGACATGAGTTTTCAAAGGTGTTTTTCTTACAATGAATGCTAATTTTTCCATTCCCGGTGTTGAAACACCCTTGCAGCTACAAAGGGCACTCTGTTTAGTTTGTAGTACCCTTTAAATAAACCTGCAGTAATTGATGTTCATCTCAGTTCCGCTCACGCAGATGAAGTATATATTATTCAAAAAGCAAGTCAGCTTCCATTATGTTGACATTAAAAAAGAAAAAGGGAACACATTACTGTACCAAAATCCAGAACCTCAAAACAGCCAGCTCCGCAGAAGGTTTTTGTTTCAAATTTTAAAGGACTAAATATTTCAACTAAACCTCCGGCTAGAGTCTGTCTATTTACATAAATTCCTTTGCTTTCCCCTGGAGCCTGACCCTGTTTCCTGAGGCTTGGGTGAGGGACAGTTGCCTTTCTAGCTTGTGAAAGGCTTGTCTTTGCCCTCCTGCTTTCTTCTTAAATATAAATCAGAGACCCTTAAAGTCAGACTACACCACTTCCACTTGATAGAGTATCACTACTTAAAGACACTTTTCTCCATCCTTAGAAATAAGTGTTCCTTAAATTACAAATTTTCTTTAACAAATCACCTGCATAATACCTGTATATCATGGGACTTTGAGACTACAGCAGGATGGAATCTTCCAGTTCCATTATTTATGTCTCTCAAATCTGAGCGATAACTCTACTCATACAAATTCAACAAATGGAGGCAACTTCATTCTCAAGAAATATTATGAATGCTGACAAAGTATCACACATGGAAAGAATCTCCCCATGTACTTCCCATCCAAGGAGAGGAGCTCTGGTGTGCATGGAAATCACCTTAAGCCCAGCTCGGGTTTCAACCTGTCACTCTGTGCACTGAAGTGAGTGCAAGCCCTGTCCTGATACAAATTGGAAATGAAAGATGTTGACAAAAATTTCAGCTATGTGAGTAATGATTTATGACTGTTTTGCCTAGGCACCACAACAGGGTTCATGAATAAAGCACTGGGGTTTGGGCTAGCAAGTAACTCATTAGAAAAACAACTTCAACTTGATTGGAGATTATGAAGAAAATACAAAGACCAGTGCATCTTATGAATCAGCACTCACTTCAATTTCCCTTCTTGAAATGTCTGTGTCAACATGTAAAATTTGGGTCAAGTCTTTAACCATAGGCACCTGCCAGTGGCAAGTTGCCAATGCACAGCGCTGCTGTCAGCAAATTGTTTCTGTGGCATTTGGGAGCGCATCTTATATAAATCTACAGCTTTCTGTGCGTGACTGGCAGGTATAGTTGCATTACAGAGCTGTTATGGAAGAGCAAAATTTCATTGCTTATTGTGTGGATGTCATCCCAAAGCTCCTTTTGTCAGTGACAATAAACATAACATGGCGTCGTGAGCACATTGGAGTGTCCCATTTTTGAGACAGATGCCATCATGATGGCTGAATGTGAGACACATTCACATGATGTTGTAAGCTTTGTGGATTTTTCCCATTCTGGACTACCTTTATTATATAGATAATATTTTATTAAATGATAATGCTATAGAGAAAAGTCTGCCTATTGCAGGCAGTTTCTACGTAATACTTGTGCAGAACTCCTCAATCACTGCTGCACATCTGAAAAGAAAACCAAATGTTCCCTTCTGTTGAGAAAATCAGAAGAAAATCTTAGAAATCACTGAAGTATCCATGTGTACATTGAAAGTATGGCCTCTCCCAGACTTGAGGCCAAGTGTGTGCTATTGAATCCTAGTGTTTCTGTAGCCAGCATCTGCAGAGTCAAGTACCAAAAGCCCCACCCTGCAGGAAAGCGGTTCCCCCAGACACCCTTTCATTCTAGACATGTCCATTCAGACGCCGCTTTCACAGCCTTTTAATCAAATCAGCCCTTACAGTCTTCCTTTCACATCACCATCCAGCCTGTCATGCACATGCTAGCCAATTTTACACTGCAATTGTCTCATTTCTGAATATCACATCAGCCCCATTTTCACTCTAAGAAACTAAATCCTTTTTTCAGACCGCCACAAAGCTGTGAGAACTTTACATAACCTGTACATTGAGAAGGGAGCAGAAGAGACTATTAGAGCAAAGTTCAGGAGCTCCTAAATGGAAGATTTCCTTCAGCTTTCACCTCTGTTTCCACCTTTTTTCAGATCCAATTAGCAGGTGTGGAGAGTCAGGAGCAGCTTTGAAGAGAAGCGATAGATGTAAGGAAACCTAAATTCTCTGCATGTGACCCTGCAGCCCACCTTTGGGAGATGCAGAGCAGGCTCTGACGGAAGCCTGGATCCGATTTTACTTGCTTGGAGCACCACTAACAGGAAGACTTCTCAGATTTTTTTTTTTTTCTGTTTATTCTTTTTGTTGTTAAAATCAGTGAATTGAAGTGCTGGGATCCCTTTACAACTTTCTGGCCCTTTTATGTGGTGAATGCAGTCTAAGCTGAGGCAAGCCTTGTCCCCAGGTTTGCCATTTTGTCCTGTGAGAAACAACCCTGAGCAGGTTGTTGGTCTGACGTGAGCATAAAATATAGCATTCTGTTATTGTAGGTGAGCACACTGGTGTGACTAGAGACTCAAGCAGAAAGTGGGAACACTAATACTGCCCTGTGGTATATTTCTGCCAAGATGTTGTCTGAAAAATACAGATAAGGGAAATCAAAAGCAGCAGATATGCAAAAAAAAAAAAAAAATTCTTAGCAATAGCAACCCCATAAAAGCTCTCTAGCTGATGCTCTAATAAAGAAATAGTTGATGAAAAGTGCTAGTGGCACAGAAGGAGTGAAATTAGAGAGCACCTCATTGGCAAAATAAATTACATGGGCAGACCGAGTGTCTGTTTTAAGCAGTTTCCAGATTATCCCTGAGTTTGAAAATGTTGACAGAAATGGCTTTCATGACACTGGCAGCATACCTTCTGCTTAACAACACCAATGCAACCCCTTTGTATTTTAGCAACATTTCAGTGCAGTTCATGACATAAGAGAGCAGTCACTCTGCAGTTGTGCATTACAGTCCCTCTGAAGCTCTAGTCACACCTGGGAAATGCAGGTAGTCCTCTTGGCCATGGAAGGAAAAAGGGTCTGAGAGCATGGATTCTGTGTGGTTGTGATGGCGATGGCAACGTGCTGCATTCAGGCAGCTGGGGTGTGAGGTTGGCAGTGGGGCACAGTGGGGCCACACAACCCTGGGTAAGTGGAACAGGGCAAATGTGAAGGGCACGGCTGTGCTCTTCTGCCTCAGCATGCTCCCTGGCCATCCATGCCTCTTGGCTGCCCACTAACCTCAGCTGGAGTGTTCACAGTGATAAATAGTAGTGAATCTGATCAAAGCCTATTGCGAACCACTGGTTTGAGTGGGCTGCACTGCTCCAAAAATAGCCTCACGATATTACTGAGGCGTAGCTCTTGGTGTGGTGAGCTGCTCAAGCTGTCTAATCACATACAGGACCCCAGGCTCTGCATGTTCTCAATGCTTTTTTCAGTGACCACCGCTCATCACACTTGGCTGCTGTGGGTTAATACAGCTATGTCATGTTCAACCAAATCAACTGTCACATCAGCTCTCCGTTTTCATACAAACAGCCAACAATAGTTATTTCCACTTGCAGCACTCACCAGCTAAGTCAAATTTTCCACTAATATTTTAACACCAAGGTCATTTCGTTGACAGTAGCTAAAGGAAACAAATTCCAAATTCTAAATAAACTATTTTATTACATGAATGAGATCCTTTTGTTTATGCTGTTTGCACTGAAAGCATCCCTAACAAATTAAATCTGTGATTTAAATGTTCTATGGGTGATGTGTCTCAATTCTAAGCTGTATCTTTAACTGCATCTCAGATGTGACAACACCGATTTAAAATTTCACTTTTCTGCAACAGCACTCAGTCATTCCAAGGTATCTGTACACATTTTACTAATTCAGTGCCTGTGACTGGGAAGTCAGATGATGTCTTACTAGGAAAATACTAATGTTGTATTATAACAATACTGATCGCATTACTGATGTTGAAGCTGTGCACACACAAAGCAGAGCATTGTGCATTTTTATCAACTTAAGAATGGTAAACAAAAGACCAGGTTCTGGTTAAGCACATATACACTCATAGTCATCTTGAAGTTCTGGCTGTTGCTAAACTTAGTGATAAGTAGACTGCTAAATTGGGTGGGTTGCTCTTAATCTCTTCTAGCAAATATATTCCCTTTGGTATAAATAATTAAACATCCAAAGAGGGATTTCAGCCTGACTGTTCTGTCCCCCAGGCAAGAAACTTCCAAAGCTAATCTCACTTTCTCCTTGCATGACCCAACAGCACTTAATTATTTATGCCAAGCAGAAAAATTTGCCTGGGAGAGATTGCAATAGGATGTCTTTCGTGAGTTCCCAAGTGCCCCTTGGGGATGGGAAGTCTAAGCAGTCCTGTCCCTGCTTCTGTATGGGAAGTATGGTCATGATTTGTGCATCTGTATCTGCACTGCTTTTGTGGCATCCCATTTCTCTTACCCCACTGCATGTTTCTGTACTGCCCATTAGATTGAGTCCCAGCGGTGAAGGTTTGTGATTCCCTCTTGTACTGAAACACAGTGGTGAGAGTATAGGTACCTCATTGACTACACAGTCAGAAACATGGACCCTGAGAAAAAGGAACTTCCCTCTGTGGTTATGTGCAGCAGAGCAGCAACATAGGGATAAGACATCCATCAGACAACTGAACCTCCCTGAGGATCTAGCTCATGACTCATAGCACTGCTTAGATGATGACTCCAGAATATGATTTCAGCACAAGCCTTATACCATGAGCAGCCACCCAGACCTGCTAGGGGTGTTGAATGAATTCAGCTTTGCTTGACAAGTGAAGAAAGAGGAATGTGACCCTTTCTTAAACATCACTAAACTCATTTATCTAAGCTGTCATATTCAAACATTATCAATAGTATTTCACCGCATCAGTCTTGGCACAGCAGAAACAAAAAGAGCAGAGCTAAACTAAAGTATAGTAGCTGGCTATCTGTTAGCCATGAAGTACAAGCATTTTTCATTTCAGTTACACAAAAATTTTGTTTATTTTCTAATTTTCTTGGTTGCTTGTAGAGGAATGGATCAAAACAGGTTAAAAAAAAATGACACAATAAATGACCCCAATGCTTTCATAAATCAGTGTCTTTTTAAGGTGTTCACAAATGCCTCAGCTTTGGCCTCCATGGCACTCTGGTGCTAAATGAGAGAAGAAAAGGGATTTTGTTGGTGCTGGTAATTTTTTTTCTTCTTCTTCTTTTCTTCCTTCTCCCGTCATTTTTTCTTCCTGTCTCCTGGTTCTTACTACCCAACCACTGTTTCAGGTCTGTTGAAAGCATCTAATTAAAATCTTACAATACTTAATGCTTCAGCACACCTCTCACAAAAAATACTGAAGTTACCAAGCCAAAACCTATAGGGCCAGATTGCAGATCCCCCATAAGCTCATGACACAAGGATGAAGGAAGAGAGGGTGGCAGGGTGGTAGGCCAGGAGGGAGGCTGTGAGGGAGGGATACTCCTCAGGTGGGTGCCTCCTTCCCTCCCTGCAGGAGGGCAGGGGAACAGAGCAGCTGTTCTTGTGCAGCCCAGGGCACAGCTCTCAGCACAGCTCCTTGCCTCAGGAGTGTGATAAGGAACAGGTCAGCCATGATGCCACTGAGCTTTACAGGCTGTCGTCGTTGAGCAGACCTCACAGTGCTGCCAAAACCAGGTCTTTGGTGACAGGCCACAGTGTGAGGCTTGCTGTACTCCTTGTTCAAGGGCCACATTGGTGACCAGAAGAGCCACAAGCTCTGCACAGTGCATCCCTGTTGATGCATGAGCAGGATGTGCTACAACTGTCTAAAAATCTCCATCTGCTCTTGTGATGCATGTCCTGGCACGCTGCCTAGGCTGCCCTTCCAACTGGTTGCTACTGCTGTCACGGAGGCACACGTGATTGATAGATGGGGGTGGACCAGGTAGGGAGCAGCAGCACAGTGGTCCTGCCGCATGCTGCAGGCTGTGCTAAAGGCAGGCTGAGCTCAGGCAACACACCCCAAACCTTGCTCAAACACAGCTATGTCGTGCAGGCAGGGAGTAAATTCAAATCCATGCACGCACAACATGCAATACTGATGCAGTCAAGATTCCTCTATGAAAATAACATCTGAATAAAACAAAGCCAGAGATCCTGAGCTTGCAGTTTTCTTGCATATCCTCCTTTCATGCAGCGAAATAAAGAAGGAACAGCTTCTGCACGTCACCATGAATAATGCTCTGTAAGAAGCTCCCACTTCCTTCATACAGGCAACAAGAACGAGCCTAACACTACAGATATTTTCTGTTTCCCACCTCTCAGTTACTAGCAAAGATGTGAAAACCAGAGCCATGTCTGTCGTCTCCCTTCCCCTGCCCTGCACGTACAAGGAGACGTGTCGCTATGCGCTTATGAGATGAAGCACCCAGAGCAAGCCCGCTGACTGGCATGCCTGTGAGGGGGAAGGCAGCAGATGCAATTAATTCTGGAAGGAGTCCTTCCTGCTGGCGGGCAGCCAGATAGCAGAGCTGTAACAGCTTTCACGCAGCCACGGTGCAGAAATTACAGCCGTTCACCGAGGACGCTCCCGCTAAGCTTCTGCTTTCTTGAAGCAATTGCACATAATATCACTAGGATTCAGATAGCTGGAGGGGAAACTCAGACACTGACAAAGCATGAAACTGCCTGGCTCGAGAACTAAAATAGTTCTGCATAAAAATTCACAGCTTCCCGTTGTTCAAAATAAAAAACAAGACCATAACCTTCCCTGCTCTTTATCAGTGTATTTCCTTTTGTGCCCCTCCTCCCACCACTTGCTGCCCTCCCTGCGCCATCGCAGTGCCAAATGCTGTCCACCCTTGCCCCGGCACCTGAGAATGGATCTCATCAATGTGACGGGCCCACAGTGGCTGTGTCCCGAGTGATCCTCCTCGGGGCGGGGACTGCCGTGTGTGCTGACAGCAGGATGGCAGCCCCAGCACAGGCAGCCCCAGCCCCAGCACAGGCAGCACTGCTCCCATCACATGAATGTTCAGCTTCTCTAAGTCACAGCTGTTTGGGTGCAGGGCGTCACTCCCCAGGGATGCCGCTGGCTTGGAAGCCTGGCACGTAACAGCAGAGGGGTGGTGTGGAGATGCCTGTGCCTCCTGCCAGCTGCTGCCTTGTGTCTTCACAACGTGTTGGCTGGTGTGTGGTTGTAGAAAGCACATTGGATTTGGCAGGGAAAATATTCCAAATATAATGACCTCCCATCTCCCTTTGCCTGGAAAACCTCCTTTGAGAAGGAAGAA
Source organism: Gallus gallus (assembly GCF_016699485.2). Taxonomy (NCBI): domain Eukaryota; kingdom Metazoa; phylum Chordata; class Aves; order Galliformes; family Phasianidae; genus Gallus; species Gallus gallus. The sequence goes on along the minus strand of NC_052532.1, from coordinate 123,422,223 downwards.
GCCTTCTCAAAACAACCATATATTTGTTCCAGTGTTTGGAACTGAATGTTGTGGCTAAAATACATGCAACCAGCAAGGCAGAGGTGCAACAAAAGTCCAGTGAGAATTAAGGTTAATAATGTCAATTCATTGATGAAATAGATCCTTCTGTTTCTTTTCTTACATCAAATAATGGCTTCTGCAGCAGGTCCAAAGAAGGGCAACAAGGCTTGTGAAGGGCTTGGAGAATATGCCCTATGAGGAGAGACTGAAGGAACTGGGGCTGTTTAGTCTGGGGAAAAGGAGGCTGAGGGGAGACCTTACTGCTCTCTTCCAATACCCAAAAGGTGCTTCCAGCAGGAGTGGGGCTAGTTTCTTCTCACTGGTGACAGGCAGTCTTTTTTTTTTTCTGGAACTGTCATCACAGCTAGTAACACTTTGCACTTCTCCAGCCTCTTTCATACGAACATCACAAAACTGTTCCCAAGAGAAGGGATTCACCGCACCGAACATGGCTGTCAGCAGAAATCTATGCCTGAGCTAGGCATGATGTAAGCCATCATGAAACCAGTTAACATCGTTGGTGGGGCACTGGCTACCAGATATACAATGGGATACAGCTCAACACCCACTACCCCTGAGTGTGGTGCTCCAAATGGCTCCCAAGGCATGAGAAGGACATTCCCATGGCTTAAGCCATCAAACATTCCCTGCAGCCACAGGCAGCCCTGCTCAGAGGGGCCGTGCCACAGGCCTGCTGGGCCAAGGGAAGGTAAAGGCATCCACAGGGCACAGGGCTAGACAAGCCTATTTGGTATAACAAAGAAGTCACAGGGACTGTATTTTACCCAAGTTAGAGTGGGTATCTTCTGCATGAGTTTTTATCTGTACTACTGTGGTGCGAATCCCTTATCTAGAGGTCTACCTCCCAGCCCACAAGGCAGGGTGCTGGCCTCCCTTTTCCTCAGGCTTGGAGCTCCTCCCTTCACAGAAGTCACTGCAGAAAGCAAAGCTTTCCTATTCACCACTTAACTCTTCAGGGGCAGGTGGCGTATGTGAGACACCATGTATGCAAGCACGCAGTGGACAAGCACACTCTATACACATAGCACTGCATACACATGCCCTACACAGAAAACCAAGATCCCAAGGCTCATTTAAAGACAGATAAAGTAAATAGCTGTAAACAGCCTTTGAAACAAATAGTTCATGCTGTGTGTGTTACTCTTATTTTCTTCCCTATAGTCAGATATCACTTAATCAGGGCAAAGTGACTTACAGTGGACTCAAATTTATCTTAAAATTTATTATTATTATTATTATTATTAAATTATCCGAGTTCAGGTACTCTGCTGCAGCACTGTGTGCGACATTATCTGTCCCATTCTCCTGGCTGAAGCTTCCCAGTGGTTTCTGTGATCCTTCCTTCTGATTACCTACTAGCACCTGGATTTGTGCTGCTCCTGGTAACTTTCCACTCCTTCAAGCCACGCTCCTCACATATCAACCTGGAAAAACTGGTTTGTGTAAACTTTAGGTAACCCTTTGTGCTAAGCCTATTTCCAACTCGATAGCTGAACGGGGTGGTGTCATGACCAAACATTGTTCCCAGCAGAAGAGTTAAAGAACATTTGGGGAGGAGAAGAGGGAGGGGAATTCAGACTTGCAGATACATTTGGCTGAAAACTTCCCATAAAGTTTATGTTAAGATTCATATTGTACAACTGCAGGGAGTAATTAGTAAGGAAGTGCACCAGGTGTACTAGCATATCATTCCTAGTTAGAAAGTTTTATTTGACTTAGGAGTGAGCTGATCCAGAAACAGGTGGTGACTGGTGGCCCATCACACGCCTGAGCAGTGAATCACTATTAATAGTGCTATTGGAGATAAATCATGCTCCAGCAGCACAGCGGCTGGGATAAGTCTGCATAAACTTTGTGGAGTGGTTCCAGCAGAGACCAAGCCTTGCTGTGGCTTTACACTCCTAAGCCACTTGCTTTCACTACCTTTAAATGTAAAGTCAACATTAAAAATCAAACAGATTACTCTATTTACAGGAGATATAATGGCCTGGGTCAAACAGAACTCATTTACCACAGTCTGCAACATTGTACAAGCAAGCCAGGCTCTCCATGTTCTTGGCTACAGCATAGCAGCTCCTCACAGGCCAGTCCTTCTGCTGTAGGAAGCTGAGTGTTCACAAGGAAACACAGTGAGAGGCTCACAGGATGTGGTAAAGGGATGTCTGTGTGGGACGCATGTAACCTACAAAAGACTACAAACACACTCAAATCAAGGCAGGAAGCATCTGTGGGGGTCACTGAGGAGTGATGGAGGATTAAATCCATTCAGCATTCTCTGAGTCACGGTATTTTTAAATGAAGTATTGGGCCAACTTTTCACTAAAATTATTTCTACCTGTTTCATTTTATTCTCCTATCATTCGGACTGTTACTGGTCAAATTACATCCTGTGTCATGCAAAATGCCTTCACAACTGGGGAAAACAGACAAAAGGTTTGTACCTGAAACATATGAATGTGAGGAGTGAAATTGGTCAAATAAAACTGTTGCTCTTGGAAGCTAATCATCCTGTGGGATTTTTTGTTTGTTTGTTTGTTTGTAGGGATCTTTGGAAGGCTGTTTTGACCATGAGACGTATGGTGTCAGTAAATGTAGTTCCAGTATCTGACTTACGTTAGCAACTGAACACAGGTAGTGGCACAAAGTAAGGTGTCCCACTGCGAAAAGTATCTTGAAGTACAGAACTCAGGACGTTTTAGAATCAAGATGAAAGATAAAGTTTTAGTTTCAAATCACTGGCTTCCCATTCACATAAAAGGAGTCTTACAGAGAAGTCTTTACTTATTCAGTACTTCATTCATTATATCGTCTGTTATCAACCTTGTAAGTACAGGTTCCCATGATGAGCCTTTACAAATAAATCTGATTATTAAGACACAACCTGTATTTCTTTTCACTGTCTGCAACAGAAGCCAGGGAACCCTAAACAGTGGACAAGCTAGATACGCTTCAGGAACCAGAGCCCTTAGTGCTACGTCATAGCATCTTTGATTTGTGCTGGGGGAACATATTCCTTCTTAACTCACAGTCTGCACAATGCTACTTTGCTGGAAGAACATTTACAAACAGCCACATCCTTTCCATGCATTACAACTAACACAAAATAGAATGTACCTTTCAGAAATTATTGCTTTCCTTTATAGCTTTGTGCCTTGAGTCTCTCAAAATACTACATACAGCCAGACTGAAATTCCAGAACTCGCATGCAGTATCTGTTGTCTCTGTTCTCTACCTCATTCATAGATACCCTCAAGCATGTTAAAAATGAGTGTATAGGACCTAATATTTGTGATACAGGACTCTAGCTTAGAATCAAAGGTTTGCCATTCACATGGCAGCATCTTGCAGAGAGCTCCTTATTCAGTGCTTCATTCATTATGTTGCACACGGTAGTCATTACAGACAATTGTCTGCTAGCGCTACCCACACCTCGGCTGTTTGTACAATATGAGTCACTGCGAGCTACAATTCCAAGCAGAATTTTTTCATCCTGCAGTAACCACATACTTTGTTCCAGATTACCTCCTTTCCTTTTGTGTAGGCAGAATTAGTGAAGTACAATTAGCGATAATGCCATTTGTCCCCAGGCTGGTACTTTTGCTTAAAGCATTTAATCTTTCCTGTACCTCATGTATTACATCAATAAAGCTGCTGGAGTACAGAATGCAGCATGTAATAGGCACAGATCCCAGAATAAAGATGGATCTCTCCTGCTGAAAGGAAGAACATTGGCCCAGCAGTGTTTGGTTCAACACGTAACAGTATTTCCATGCAAATATCATGCCTCCTAGTCTAATTGCACTTATCTCATGAAAATAATTTCCTACTTTATAAGAGGAGGGAGCAGATTATACCATACTCTTCCTTTTCACTCCATGCCAGAGGACAATACTGGAGGAAAATGGACAATGTCCTTTTCTTAAGGACAATTTGCAAATGCTCATTCTAAAAATCTGGATACAGATTGGTATTGGAGACAGACTACCGGGCTGTTCACCTTCCATGTCTGCTCTTTTCTACCTTTCTTTCTGCTCTGGTTTCTGGTTGAATGCCACATCTCTTTCCATTTAGCCCAAAGATAAACTAAGTGAATGGGTCTTTTCATTGAGCAAATCTTTCCTAACACCTCAGATAAATGAGTGTCCTCTGTTTTTCCTTTTTTCCTGCTGTCCTCTGTGAGGAGAGCAGGGTAAAATATCTTAACACCCTTCTTGTGACGTAAAGCTCTTTTATGACATCCTGACTCAAACAGAATCAAACAGCATATAGATTTATAACAAGTTAATACGTATTGTGCCTCTCACTCCTGGCATCTGTCCTTATATGTATGCTTCTGGACAGCATTGTTTTAACCCTGTGAGGAAATTACAGAAAATTAGGAATGTCTTTAGATAACAAGCCAGATAAAAATAATTCAGTGTCTGGTTTATCTCTTCTTTTCTTTCTCCATTCTCTTTGCAACAAAAGTGATATTTGAAAGACAGATTCACTTGTGAAAAACTGAAACTGAAGTAGAGTAATTTGTTCCCAGGAGGCAAAGCCCATCCACACCTTTGAGATGGGTGAGACTGGCTGGTGAATGAAGGTGCACTTACTGACAGATAAGGCTGAAACCCAATCAGGAGATTTTTGCTCCAAAGAGGGCAAACTGAAGTGCAGCTCTCACAATCTCTAGCAAAGTGACAACGTGATGGAAGGGACAGCACTTTATCTATTGTTGATCTTGAAAAACACGTTGGCTGCAGAATTGTCACAACTTCATCAGTTCATTCACTTTTCTTTGCCTGTCAAATTATCCATGGCTTTGATGAAAAACAAGCCTGTTCAGCAGGGACAGGTGGCTTTTATTAGTGTACTTTGTCTTTCACTGGTGCATACTGTCAGCTTCTTGAATCCTCTGAGAGAGGGAGGCAGTACATCACAGTCAGAAGTTGATTTGGAGAAACAGAAGAATGAAATAGGCTTTCTTTTCAAAAGTCTGAAAGGGCTGAAAAGAGGGTTATATCTGTGCAGCACACAGGAAAACCAAGTGCTCAGCTACCACTGATACAACTCCTGCTGCTACCTATGTAGTACCAAGCTGGCAGAGCCACTCTCCTCCCTGTAGATCTTGCCAAGCACTACTTATCACCACCAATGTCCTCAAGCATGGAAGTCTGTTCCATGGTCCTGCTGATCTTCATTGTTCCCCATTGCTGGTATCAGTAAATGGGGATGAGCACCTGGGACAATCCGAATCTCCCTGGCTGCGACTTGAGACCACAACTTCAACTCCTCTTTACAGAAGAGGAACACATGTTTCTAGAGAAGGGTTCATCTGACCTATTCTTATACTGATTATAGACGAGATTAACCACATTTTTGAGATGTGCTTATCTCCCTGGTTATCTGAGGTCATATGAAACTAACCTCAGTGACAGTAGACATCAGATATCTCAGACCCATTCTAATGCTGCTTCTTGCATTTTGTTTCTGCTACTGTAATTTTTTGTGTCTATTCATCTTGTTTTAAATTGTGCTAAGTCTATGGTGCTTCCATACTGATATTTTGTATCTCGCAAGAGGGAAGGCTGAATGTACTGAGTTCAATGTCTGATCCTTGCCAGCCCTGGCAGATTTGTTGTGATGTCCTAGCAGCATGTGAATGTTCCTGGGAACCATGAACAAAAGGTGATGATAAAGTGCAAAGTCAGCATGGTGATTACTAATATGTGCTGTAACACAGCACAGCAGGTAGCAAGGGAGAGATGCCCCCTGTGCATACAACTAATTACTGTCACTGTAAATAACCCCCCAGGGGAAGGCCCTGTGCATCTAAAGGCTTTTCTGTTTCTACCATTTACATTGGCTGGCCCAGCAAAACATGTTGGCATTCCTTGCATACATTTTACTGTGAGTATCCTTGGGCCATCACGTCTTGCTCCTACATAATATTTTGGATGTGACCGTACACCCAATGCAGTATCCTTGTCTCAAGAGCATAGAAGATGAGGAAAACAAATGGCATTCCCTACACAACCACTGCAAGTAGAGAGAGAAGTTAGGGCTCAGGAAAAAATGTGGCTGCAGGTGGAGGCCTCTTTGACATTGCCAAACCCAATATGACCCATGTCTACTGCTTCTTCTTCGGAAGAGCATTTCTAATTAACAGAAACATCAATAGACCCTGCCAGGTTAAACTGGTAAAGGCCCATTACCTGCACTGCGCACAGTAATTTGACAATTCTTTTCCCAAAAGAGCTTTATGGACAACAGAAAGCCCTTTTTCATACTCCCACAGCAGCTCCTTTACGATGCTGTGCTCCAGCTTCAGTCCATTTTTGCTCCCTCCTGTCCCCTCTGCAACTTGGTCATTGTCCTTTGTCTCCCTAGGGCTTAAGGCACAAAAGTGCTGCAAGAGCCACGCAGCCCATTATGAAAGAGTGGCCAAAGCAAATAACAAAATCACACTCTTCAGGAACCCCTGCAGGGATTTCTTTTTGCAGACCAAGACTTTTACACCATCTTGCAATAAGCTGCTTTGGAAAATATCTGATATTTCCTAACAGCTTTTTCTCAGCATGCAGCTTGTTGGGTTTTGACATTTTTGATCTTGCTTGATTACTTATTTCCATTCTACCAGCATTTTTATTCTATCTTTTTTTGGTTTCAAAGAGCTTCTTTCTGACAAAATTTCTCCCTTGATTTTGCTGCACATCTTTCTATTCATTTCTGTTCATTTCATCTCTATATGAGTTTGATGCAAGGTATTTTTATCTGCTGGTGTTTATAGGAGCCAAAGGAACCATTGCATTGGGCTGTTTTTTGTTTTGTTTTGTTTTTTTTCTGTGTATGTGAAAGATGACAGTTCAGTATAACTGGATTTTATTTTGTGTATTAATAGAAATCCTAATGGATAAAGAGCTCTTCAGAAACAGAAGTTGTAATCACTAGCCATTGAGAATAAATGTTGTTTGTAAATAACATCATTCTATGCTGTTTTCTTCCTCCTAGAAATCAAAGAGAAAGCAAGATTCATTCTCATCTCCATAAATACTGCTTTGTTTCAACTTATTTAAAATTCCTTGTATGAGTTTCAGCAACCATATTTCTTCACCTCTATGGAGATTACAGTGAAGTAGCTCTTAGCTGAGCTAGCCACATGTTTCCTGATAAGTAAAATGTCTTCCTATGAGATGGCTCAGCTTTTCATCATCACTGGATTTTTTTTCTCAGAAGATGTTTGCATGATCACTGTGAAGGGAGAGGGAAAAATTCTGTGTCTCAATAAACTCAGTTGCACTCAGAAATGCTACCATAGCAATAATGTTACAGGGCTATGGACATAGTGGAGGTTGTGCTTTTGGGCTCGCTACAGACTCACTGTTTTCTACATGAACATCAGAGCAGATCTCCAAGGACATTATGTTGACCATCTTGCGTTTATGGAGCCTTTTGGTCACTATTACCCTGCATCAAGAGTATTTTGTGTGAAGAAAGAAGGAAATAACTACAACTGTTCTCATCCCTTTGAGGCTAAATGCAGTGGGAAAACTTGACAAGACACATGAAGCAGAAGCAGATCTGAACAGCTAAGATTTTCCAGTTGAACTGTTCTCAGGAGTATCTCATCTGAGCAGTCTGGTGAATCGTCTAAGAAATGGAAATGTTTTTCCCTAGTCTTACTATAGTTTTGGCAAAAGAAGACATTTCCCTCACTTTTCCTAGAAAGGAAACAAACAGCTCAAGGTACAAATGAAAGAAGCATCCAAAACTAAGGGTGCTTACTGATATCCTATAAAACTGTTGTGGTATAGGAAATGATAGCTTTTTGTTTGCTTCCTTGTTTGTTTTTAGAGTAGCAAATAGCTTATGTGAATTTGTACTTGTCTGTCTTTGGGGAAATGTCGAAGCTTCCAGGAGGTATTCTGGACAAGTGAGGAATGTTGCACTGGCATTGCCTGATTTCATAGCAGGGATCTCGCCATCACTGCAGGTTTCTCTCACACAAATCTTTCCACTGAGACTTCCTGCAGATTTTCACCCACCTGCACACCAGTGTCAGAGCTACACAAAGAAAGTTCCAGCACTGCAGTTTCAAGTGAGGGTTAGGCCGTGAAGCTTTTGTATTGCGTGTTGTTACCGTAAGACAGACACAGTGAGCTGTGCAGCAAAGAGCATCCACACCACTTCGGACACTGGAGTTCTCCAAAGATTTCCGTATCTGTACATTAACCTTTGCACGTTTTGACTCATCTTCCAACCTGCTGTGTCCTTGTATGACATGAAATGAAATGAACTTATGTCTCCATCCACTTCCCATGCCGCCAGCTTTTCCAGGCCTCACAGATCAGTGAAGAAAATTCATCCCTGGACGGTACTTTCCCCATTCTCAAGCCCTCCAGCTATTGCGCCGTTAATAGCTGTGGTAAGTATTTAATATTATCCAGAAACCAATAGTGATGTTTTTATTCCATACTTAAACCTTGCTGTCTGACTAGCCTACTCCTAAAGTATTTCCTTACTAACCAGATTACAAAGATAGTTACTTGATTTTTCCAACTGACAGTGAGTATGTTGACATTTTCCCTGCTTAGTAACAGAAGTCACATGAGATTATCTGAAGCAGGAAGCAAATGCATCTCTATGAAGAGTGAGAACTTGGCATTGTTAGCGATCTGGTAACAGTCTTGTCTCTATTGACTGCTCTCCTCTGACGTTTCTACAACAGCAACAGCCCTCTCGGATTTCTCCATTTCTTTTCAGATCTGATCTGTGAACCCCTTTGCTCCACAGCTAGCCATTTTAATCTTTTCATCCTTTCTGTGCACACATTCATTATCTCAAAAATACTAATTAAATCAGGAAAGCTTTTGGAGATGTAATTTGAAAACACAATACCAAATAAAGCTGTCCTGCCCTTGGTCTCATGCTAAATTAGGAAACTGTGTAAAACTGGCAATCAAACAGAAGGGTATTTGAATTGCTCTTATCTCAGACCTAGAATAAGGACATCGTTAGGGACAGTTGTTGCCGGGAAGGCAGTGCTTGTCCTCATTTTAACTAACAATACACTACAATGCCAAATTTGAATATGCTGAGAGCGTGAATGATCTAACAGTAAGAAGGGTAGAAACGATTCTCAGTGGCTTGAATGGAAATAGCAGGTGTCTGGTACTTTTCTGGCCCTAAGACAGTAATCAGTCACAGATAATTGATTACTTTCAGATCCAGAAAGTGATTTGCAAGGGATTATATTTTCACTGTACTGTACTAGCTTAACATTAGCTGCACAGGAGGAACCAGATTTCTGAAGCATCAGCTACACAACCAGTCATTTGTGAGCATTTGAGCCATCCCCATCCCCTGTACAGTCATATGTTCAAACTTCTGGGTAAATACTAATTAAGCCTTCTAATTGTAACACAGCTGCTTCCATTCCATCTATTAAACTCTATTCATTCCTTATTATTAAACAAAATGTAGGGCAGGAAAACAGAAAGAGATTTTCCTATGCATCTGTCTCTTTCAAGTCAAATTCCTTTCCTGAACAAGTACAGCCATGCCTATAATCATATATAATATAGAGGATCACAGACTTCTGACATTCATTTAGTAGACTTATCTAGTGGTGAATTAACTCCTGTTTTGTCAAAAGGAGTGTGACCATATTAAGCTCAGCATGATTCACAATCAAAGTATTCTGGAAAATGCCCTTGTGGAAGATTACCTAGCTTCACAAATGTGTCTGGAGAGAACCTCACCAACTTAGCAAGGAGAGCTGGATTCTGTTACCAATAAGGTAAGCAACGTAACAAAATGCAACTAATGACTGAGCCTGGAAAGCAAACAGGAGTGGAGCTGTCCCAGCACAGCTCCTGTCAAACAAGGAGGAGGACAGGTGTTTGTCCAAGCCACTCCAGGGGCCATTTCACTGCTTAACTCAACTCAAAATCATCCCAGAAGGAAAGGTGGCTGGTCTTCTGCCAGTGAATGAGTTAAACCAGCTCACATCTCAGCCCACGTATCTCAATCAGTGCACGAGAAGGCTAAATTGGGTGGAAGAGGGAGAAATGGGGATGTGAAGGAGGAGAGGCTCACTATACTGCAGTAACAATCAGCTCTTAAATTGGCTCAGTTACCTGTGTCACAGCAGCCTCAGTTCTCAATCTAATTAAACAGAGATAATAAAGCATTTCTCAGTTTTATCAGGAAAAACAACATCAAAAACAACACAGGACAACAATTAGCCATAAAACAAAAGAAAAGAAAAAATAACTCTTCTCCTGCGAGACACTTTTTTATGAACTCTGGTCTAATGTTAACTCTGTCCATTCTCATTTGTTTATCTACAGAAATGTATACAAGATCACACACGTGAATATGCATTCCATGTGTGATAGCAAAGGGCCATCAAATATATTCATTTATGAGAAACAGGTAGGAAATGGTCTTTACAGAGCTGACAGATTCTATGAGAAACAATATATTATCTCTCTCAGAGCTGTTCTTGTATTTGGGTCAAATTCATGAAATAATATGTGCTGAAATCAAATGCTAAGACACGTTCTTGGGAAGCCTAGGCTTAACCCCAGGACCAGTCCATGAAACAGGAGGCAGCAGCTGCCTGTCACCCTGGAAGAAGTGCTCCCTGCCAGGCAGGGTGGCTGGGTTAATCTCTCCATGCCTTGTTCACTGATTAGGTTTGAAGATGAGTCCGGGCAGATGCTGCATCTTTTCTGGAGAGTCCATCACCTGCACCCCAGAGGAGTGCATTACCTGGTAGACCATTAAGTAGGAGGAACATTTGCAGTTCCTTATCTGCTCTGTAGATGATGATTAAATCTATCCTGTCTGTTCCAACAACTTGCTTTTCATCAAAAATAGCCAGGCTGGGAAATGAATGGTTATGTCTGAAGTTGAATGAAATATTTTGCTCAGCCCACAGAAACACACACATATACAAAACCATCGGCAACAAATTGAGCTGAAATGGACTACATTATTTTTCTTCTCAATTTTTTGTTCAGCTATCACACTGAAATGTCAATTATTTTCATAGCACTATATCAGTCCCTCCTATTTATAGAAATTCTAGTCATACAATCTGAGAGCAGATTCCCCCTGCTGTTACATTGGCTTTAACTTCCAAGGAAGCCAATGTAGATGAACTCTTTGGGAAAAATTAGTCCCCAGAGTAGAGAGCCTGAAATTCCCCTACAATGAATAACAAACAGCAAGTGTTAGAACAATTAGTCACTGAATGCTTTGTGCGAATGAAATAGTGATTTAAGTTTCCTTGTTGAAAAGAATTCAAAAATATAACCAGCTCCAAGTTATATGACCTGTTGAAGAGCCTTCCGGGGCTCTGACACAACAGAAAATATTGTGCTACTCCCAAGCCCCAAGGTGCACTAGGGGAGATTCAGGTTGGATATTAGCAAAAATTTCTTCTCTGTAAGAATGGTCAGGCGTTGGAATAGGCTGCCCAGGAAGGTGGTGGATTGTCTGGAGATGTTCAAGAGACATTTAGATGCTGTGCTGAGGGACGTGGTTTAGTGTGGAAATACTGGAGATAGGTGGACTGTTGGACTGGAGGATCTTGGTGGTCTTTTCCAAACTTGGTCATTCTATGATTCTATATGCCATACTATTTCTAGTGGCAAACTGTTTTATCTCTGGATTTAGAATATCCCTGGAAATGCACGTACCCATCTGCAGCACCAACAGATCTGTTTCCTACAGCCTCCCATATGTCTGACTGCACTTCAGTGGCAGTGGGGCGCAGAATAGATGACTATGGTCCCTCTGGACGCTCCTGCCTCTGAAGCAGCTGAGAAGACAGTCAGGAGCAGATCAGACCAAGGTTCTTCTGCCTAGTGGCAACAATGTGCATGCCGAGTACTAAGTCCTGGGGTCATCGCTGGAACTGCTTCCAGGATGTGATAGCTGCTATGGCATGTGCAATCATTTTCAGCATTGTATCACTGCAAATCAAATCCTCTCATTAAAACAAACAAACAAACAAATGAACAAACAAACAACAACAACAAAAAATACATTCCCCCAGGCCTGCATAACAAACAAACAAACACACAAACAAAAAACTCAGTACTTAAAGTCAAGTAAGAATTTATTGATATGGTCTTCCCATCTGTTCATGTCATTAGAAGTTACCTGTCTGGTTTATATTTGTTCAGCTTCCTCAGAAAGGTAACCTCCTTTTTGTGAAATGCATTTGAAATGAGACTGTCATCATGGATAGCCTTGCATAGTGGGTAGGAAACAAACTGCATCCATCAAATGATTTATTTCATCACAAGTAGCACACCCAGGTCTAGAAAGCGTTGTGCTGGCCATGCCTCCGCCAGTCCTTGCCCAGAGGGTTCAATTAGTGCTAGGGAGTTTACCTGCTGACCTTTCATTTTTTCTGCACTTGAATTTTCATTCTAACTGATGAAGCCACACATCAGCATAATTTCACCAGCATCTGTAAGAGGGAGCCTGCTGCAGCCTCCACTTTACATTTAGTTCTCCTTTGATCTCTGGCTGAGACATGCCACTCCATCAAGGGCAGAGAAAACATCCACTTCCTTCTTTGATCTGCACCCTCGTGACCTGGAGAGGAGAATAAGTCTGTGTTTTATAACATTATGGCCAGATCCCTTGTGCATATCAGTCATTCCCGCGGGATTCTCATTTGTTAGGACCTGACTAATGGGAATTATACTTCACCTACACCTGTTCAGCCCACCATGTTTGGAGTTGGACAAATAATAGACCAAATCTGCAGTCACATTTTTTCCTGTTTTTATAATGTAGTCTGTCATTCACGAAATGATCAAATGAATTGACATAATTCGACTCGGCAGGTAAAAATCAGACATAAATGAAATTATTTGACAATATGTTAAAATGAAGTCATAAAATATTAAACACAAGCCTGCAGTAGCTTCATGGGGGACTGCAAGTTAATTTCAGCTTTCTAAAGTAAGAATATAATTGCTAGAAAATATGTCCTCAAATATTTATTCCTATCATCCTAAGAATGGAACAACTGAACTGAACAAATATGGTCAAAGGACTTATCAAACAAAGGGATGAACCCCAGGATGCAAATGAAATGTATTATTTTGTACTCTATTTAAAATTCTTATTTTTTCACTTGGACAGTGTTGGTAGATAATGAAAGAAATTGTTGGTGTCTCTCTAGAGATAAGTTCTTTATTTGGTTCTTTATAATTAATTTACCACTCTTGCTTTACTTTTTTTCTTAAGATGTCATTTTTTCTTTATTTCATACGACCTCAGATTGCAAGGCTCAGACTTTTAAAGCTACTTAGACTGTTTTCCATTTAAGTTTGCAAGACAAAATAGCTTTCAGTAGGATATAGAAGATGAAATGTCTAAGAAATGGAGAAAATGGGACTCAGTTGTCAAAATCACTCAGACCATGTAATGTATTTATGATTTGTGGTTCCAAGTGCCTTTGGAAATGAGACCTTGGTTTTGCTTTGTGTTAATATAGCACCAATAAAAAGGTACTATAGTCCATTATTGCTGCTATTATGATAAAACTAAGAAAACTGCCAACCTGTGGAACCGCAGAGAAAAGTTTAAAAATGTAAACCCCAGTGGTTTAAGTTTGTTCATAAATAAAGATCAAAAACCTAAACCAGTGATATTTACTCTTTAAAACTTGAGGTCTTAAAATTCAGATCTCATAATCTGAGTTTCTATTTCTCAGATCTGAATGGTTAGGCTTACAAATTCTTCTTTGCCGTGATCAGGCTGGGGTTCAAAATGTGACTGAGGGGGTTCGAGAAGAAGGAGGCACGTAACTGCACATTCTTATCACACCCAAAAAGCAAGAATCAGTTCAACTTTTCTTTGGGATTTTATGTTGGTAGAAGTTTTCTTCAGGCAGATCTCTTCTCAGTTTCAAAGTGACGAAAACAAAAGCAAAATCTCAGAATTCAGTGATATTCTGCCTCGTCCCTCCAAACTTTTCCAAGAGTTCCTTCCAGCGCAGCTCACAGAACACCTCCTGTTGTTTCAGTTGAGCTGGTCAGAGTTCCTTCAGTCTAGCCAGTTTGCAAATTAATTCTCTGGCCATCACCGACATTACTGTGTCTAAAGTTGTTGTAAAAATCTCTTTGAAATCGTAACCCTAAGCTGGGGTCTTTCCATAGCTTCAAAGACATGATGTGTCAATCTGAATTTCTTTGAAATATTTAATTTGAATAATAAACTAGCCAAGCACCAGCATATTCAGCTTGTTATCAGTTAGCTCTGACCAGTGACCACTTTGAAATGTTAATTGTTTAGTTGGACAAATCTGCCAACTTCATTGGTTTTGCAGGAAGTAAAAATTAACCCTTTTAAATCCTAAGAAGAGACAACATTTTAATAAATAACTCACAAAAATCCTACTTATGACCTAAAGCATTCATAGAGTCATAACAGGAAGAAAAGGAAATTTGTACATTTTCATTCTTCACATCCAAAGAAAGAAGAGTAGGGGCCTCCAGTCCCATTGCAAACAACAAAATATATGTGCTTAGTGACCTGCACATTGCATTTATTATTCAAACCATACAGTGCAAGGAGCAGAATGAGCTCATTTCTATATGATGCATGTGCTGAAATATCTTTGAATCTACTCTTGTCTGCGCCATTGAGTTAATGGTGTTCCTATGCCTCTTGAGTGCTCTTCTCTCTGACCTAGGTCCCCCCCTCTGCAAAACTGAGATGCTATCATCCTTTCTTGTGTGGTATAAGGATGAAAAACCTCAAAGGAATCCTTGATACTCTAATTCATGATGAACTGAAAGAAAGAAGTTTATGAAGGGCAGTTCATCTCACAGAGGTCAGCAATTCAGTGGGACCTGTGCACTGTTAGGTTCCAGCATACAGGGCACCCACCTCACCTTCAAACCCTGTAGTTCACCTCTTGTAGGTCTCAAGCTACTCCTTTTGAGAGGGGGTAACTGTAAACAAGCTCTTCCCATAGGAAAGAAAATGCCAATCAAAAACAACACAGCTTCATTTTCCTTTCAGACAAAAAAACTGGTTTAATTTGGCTTTAGCACCCTTACAGTGTCTTTATCCACATCAGTCTTTTCCAGAATGATTTGAGGGTTGCACTCCCCCTTAAGTAGACCTGCTAGCTGACTGACAAGGAGGAGTGCTACATGAGGCAAGTGCCAAGGTTCTGGCTACCAAATGATCCGCTCCAAGGACTCTAACCCCATGTGAGAATAATGAAGAAACTAGAAGCCAGGCATGGCCTGCTGACAGCTCTCGCAACACTCACAACACTGTTACCACTTCTTGTTAAATTACAGTTTTTACATTCAAGAATTAACTCAGTTTAATCCCAAATGATCCTGGCTTGGATTTCTTTAGCATATCCTCTCACGACATCGTTGCCAATGTAAGTGGTCATCCAGCCAAATTGGGAAAACACTTCTTTTCAGGGAAGAGTATAGTCTCCCCACTGTCCCAGTGCTTTTTCAAGGGAATGAAAAAACTTTTTTTTCCCTTTCTCTTCCCTTCATAATACCATCTGACAGGATGCAGAGTTCACAATTCATGGCTCAAGTGACATCTGTATTCCCATTACCCACAGCTCCTCCTCAGGGGATTTGCAGAGCTGCATTTGTATCTAAAAACTATTCCAAAATCCTTGCACAGTATGAGTGAGGATTAACAGGAATGCCACTTTCTAGCAATTATCAGAAATCAGAATGTACCCTCCTCCAAAAGGCTACCACAAGGCCTACACATTTTTAAGGACTAGAAATGTAAAAATAATTCTCATCTACTAAGGAGGAGTTAAAAATTACAACAGAATTTGCAGCCCAGTAAATGATTATGGATTATTGCCTGTTCTTGGTCCAAAGACTTTTTTAAGCATTTCTTTGGAAAAGCGTATCGTCTGCTTTCTCAGACAACCCCAAATAGCCTGCATTTGCTGTACACTGTGTGCTATTAAAATGCTTGCAGTTTGTGAGTGGGTGCAGCAGAGTGAAAACAGCAGCAGAAATATGTATCTGAAAACTGCAGTGACAAACAACAGTGGGGGAAGTAAACAGCAGGTTTGTGTCTGGGGGAAGGAATAAGGCTGCAGCAGTTCAGTAGAGCGGAGTTTGTGATTGTAAGTGTGCAGGGAGGGCAGGAGGCAGGGAGCTGGGAGTCAGCTCCCATTCCCAAAAGCTGGGAGCTAAGGAAAGGCAAACAGACTGGCCCAGTTCCAGAGCTGTAAAAATCCTTTCCTTCCTGCTTGAGTTCAAAGGAATAAACACAGAAAGAAATATCACTCCACTTTACAATTCATAGTGCTGCATTATTAAATCCAGTGCATTTTTCCATCCATATTGATTTTTGTTGCATTTATTAGAGGCTCACTGAAGGAATTTTTTTCCTCACTTGTGTAACCTTTTGTTCCTCCTGCTCTCAAAACACATTCAGTGTTCGCTATGGCCTGCATTCAATCATCCCTCCAGGCAATGGAGAGAGTTCAACCAACTGCAGTAAGATTTGGAGCCAATCATACTGCATACAGAGAAGAATACCTGGCAAATGGTATATGTGAGTGGAAAGCCAAAGGGAGATGCCTGCAGTCACTGCATTCAGTGGCATACGTCCCTTTGACTTCAGGGGCACAGACTCACATCCGGAGCTGGGTTAGGAGAATGGTCTGCTGGTTCTTGGCCACAATGAAATGCAGTCATGAAAGTTTTCGCTATTCTGATAGCCCTCCATCTACACAAAGTGATTTTTTCTCTGAAACGTGCTTCCAAATTGCATCTCTCAAGCATGAAACACACAACACATCCAGCCCTCTCCAACTTCTTTATCTTCCAGACCTCTCAGAGAGAGATTAAACCAGGTCACGTGCCAGGGAACAATGTTATACTGGGTGCAGAACTTCACTATCCAAGTTTATATCTTCTAACAGGGATTACAGTGTGCTGGCACTTGCAGGTAGCTGAGCTGTTGCTCCTGGTTGTAGCACTTCACTCCTCTCCCATCCTGGGGTCTCACAGGACTGGTACAGCCAGGGAGCAGGGTTTTTGTGGTCTGCTGCATCAGCCACATCACGCCATGAACCAAGAAAGCAAGTATGAGAGATATGCTAAGCTGTGGTTTGGTCTGGCACTGAATTTTTTACATGCTGACCCGTTGTGGATGTGCAGTGCAAGGAGCCACACCACTGGCCACCTGGCAGGTGTATGGTGCAGGCTGTCCTGCAGGAGTGTGCAGTGCACCTGGAGGCAGGCAAGAGTGGAGCAGGCTGTAGAGGCAGAGAGTGGGGCTGGTTGGACAGGTGAGATGGAGTTTGTTTTATTGAGTAGGACTGCGGGGTGACAAAGTGGCAGAGTTAGCAAACAGTGTTGGAGTCACAGTCTGAGAAGATGTTTGTTTTTGTAAGTAAGCATAACTTTCAACCACGTCCAAGTTTGGAGAGTGTTCATTAGGATCTGGCAAACTGGCCACCACACACACCATTATAGAGGACCTCTATAACTCAAAGGAGTAGGTTTCTTACCCATACACATACATTTTCAGCTTTTGGATGACACTCTTCTTGTGTTACATGAAGTGCAATAAATCCTTATACTTAATGAAACCATTCTAATGCATGCAAAATGGTAAAGCTTTTTTAGACTGTCTTTACTTCATCAACATATAACAGGCTGTGATACTGGCACCTGGAGAAACTAGTGAAATCACTGTGAAAGGAAAGAATATTGTTTGAACAAAACTGAATTTCCAGGGCTCTGAAAGCAGACGTGCAATAAATTTACAACATAACAGCAGCAAAAACACCCCAGGCACCCAGAGATGCAACCTCTCTGATCCCAGTAGACACCTCTGCTACCTGTGCTCATGTCATCTCACATAATGCCATTGCAGCCACGCTGTAGCATTCTTTCTGGGAGACAGACCTCTTGTCTTTTAATACTCATCTCATGTTGTCACAAACGTTTCTGTAACAGTTTACTTGTGCTTTAATTAGGAAAAAGAATCCAAGACATTAGAGCCCACTGGTCTCAAAGTGCAGACTAAAACGAGTGGAGATTCACAAGCCCTGCAGGTTTAACAAAGCCAACAAATCAGAGCTCACAAACAGGCTTTGCACTGATGTGATTTATCTTCCAGGGCTGGCCTGCCTGGATATGATTTTATAATGATGGCAGCCAGAGATGTGATCAGCAGAATAAAAGAGAATTTGGGCATTGGAGAAATTGCGAGTGAGCATTGATTTTACTATAACCACAGCATAAAATCTGTGAGATAGATCTAAAGTGCACACAAGCAGGTGATCAGCTCAGGTGAACTGGCACCTTAGATTTGTCAAAAAGAACATACAGTTATATACTCTTTGAAAAAATAGAAGACTAACAGAGACATCAGATGTTCCAATGACTTTTAGGCAGACTTGGAGAAGTACCACATGCACGCCCCAAAGTAGCTCATAACGGAGTTCATGTCAACACTGACCAGAAGTATCATTAAGGGATGCTGTGCAGGCAACTCTTAGCATAAATGTGTTCGCAGTATTCAGAGGCTGTCTGGCTGCCTCTATACTGTAGGAGCTAGTGATAACTCAATTTTGAGTTTTACGATAAATAATAAACCACCTCCACTAGGGTTACTGTTATGTTGTGTTACTGTATTGAACATTGTCTTTTTGGAGGGAAATGAAAGTAAAGGTGCTGTTCTTCAGAATGATGTGCTTTCTCAGTTGTAAATCTCCTGTTTTGTAAATCTTGCTTTCTTCAGCTTCAAATTCATTCCACAAAATTTTACTTACGGTTGTAGAATTTCATTTGATACAACAGAACCATGAGCATCTTGAACAGCTTAAAATAAAGGATGGTTTTAAAAGTGGGGCATGTGAAAGAGGATTACTATTTTTCATTAGTGGAGGCAGATACAAACCATCAGAGCCACAGCAGCCTGAAACTCGAATGTATTTTAAAACTCCTGTTTTCTGTTTTCAGAGAGAGTGAATTGAGAAAAACATAACTTTGAACCAAATATGCATTACTTTTTATTTGTGGGCATACGAAGGAATTTAATCGTGACAAGAAAGAGGTAGTGATTCTAAATGCATAGGCTGTAAAAACAGTGATCATCTTCTCTGTACTGAGATGCAGATGTTTTTACTATGGCATTATGTGGGAATTCTATAGTCCACAGAAAGATGAAAGATTACCCATGTCACACAAAAATGCATTTCAATGGCATCTTAGAAGATTTCTGCTGTCATAAATAGTTATTGAGCATCAGATAAGCGCTGACTGTCAAAGAATTCAGACACATTTCAGAAGTCTTTGCTCAAGAGTATTCAGAGCCCAAGTTATTCATATAAGGAAATGCATGTTGACTGTAATGCTTAATTATTGTTTCACTTGAAAGTCTAGGTATTATATAGTGAAAACACCTAGGAACTGATAAGGAAATACTTTTTAAACAGTTTTACAAATACTTAAAAGTGATGAATGTAATCAATTAATGGGTTTACCCTTCGTGCTCACTTATGTTTCTGTCAGCCTTTTAGGTTCAGAAAGTCAACATAAAACAAGAAGCCATGCAAAGAGCTCTCTTTAAAGGCATTTAGAGTATTGCTGTGATTAGTGGTTTGGGAATAATTAAAAGCAAAAATAAAACTTTAAAACACATTTAACTTGTTTGTTTTCAACACCGCGTCTGAAAATAACTTGAATTCTTAGGAATTTTTTTCTGTTCAGATCTGCTTTGTTAATGTCTGTGTAACCATCTACTTGTAATTGGTCACATAAGTCTGGAATCACAGCTTCATGGACTGGATGAAAGTACTAGCTCTTTCAAAGCAAATATCCACATGGGTAAACTTTTAGACTCCAGCATCTGTGAATATTTATGCAGGCAAATTTGAATGTGACCATGTAAAACATGCAAGTCAAGCTGTAGAGAATTCCTTTATAAATCCAAATATTTGGAAGATTTTTTTTTTCTTCTTTTGGCTGTAGCTGGGGCAAAACTCTGTCATAAGACAAACATAATTACATACTCCAGCTCTGAGGTTTTCTATAGTCCAGCATCCATCTTTCTGGTCTAACGCCTCTGGCTGGACCATTTGCGATCGGGTTCCAGTCTAAGAGATCTCCTGCAGCAAAAAATCAAAGTACATAAGCTACTAACAAGCTGGTTTAAAGAACATGTCAATGTCAAACTTGTAAGGCTGTTACCCTGCTTAGAATCTACAGTGTTTTACTAAAAAGAGAATCAGAGACATGTTCTACTGAAAAGTGATCACTGCTAATGAAAAATCTCCCTTTCTTCTTTGAATCCTGATCTGAAACCATGAAATTCCAAAATATAACACTCATTGGTGAAGATAGATTGTGTTCTATAGTATCCTGTATAGTATAGTATCCTTGTAGGGTAGGATTGCCAGCTTGAGAGATTCGTCTCAAGAAATTGAGCATATGGGACAAAGGGGAAAGGGGATGAAAATTAGCATTTGTCAAAAGCATACTTGATAGTCTAGCATATTTGATAGTCCTACTGTCCATATGAGTGGAGCAGATCAGACTCAGTCCATCAACTCCAGGTTTCCTATTCATATGCACATGAGTTCCACATCACATCTGTTACCTTCATATCACCCAGATGTGATGGACTCAAAGTGCCTGTTTGCGTATATGTAACAGCTGCAACATGTTCCAGATGCACCAGACATGGTGAATGCAGACAGTCTCAATATCTTTTACACAGCGAGTCCCATATGTCTGGGATAAATTGGCCTCATTGTGAATGTGAAGTGGGATGCCAGGGATGATAGGCATCCAAAAATATGCTGGGTTACTATTCAAAGCAATAGTCTTCCATCCAAAGTGTCACAGTTGGCTAGCGGAAAAATGTTGCAGAAGCACTAAGCAAAAAGGCTTCAGAAATAAAAAATACTACCTAAGATTCCATGACTACTTGCTAAAATTTTCATTTCCACCCCCCCAACCCTTAGTACCACTGCCACTTTGTCTCCTAAACAGACTGTACAATAGCTAGAAGGTCTGGAAAATTATTGTAAGGGATCTGGAAAAATTGCTGTAAGTCAGTAAGACAATTTGGCAAAAACAAAGGGCAATGAACATAGTAATTAATTGTGATAGAAAACTCGGTTATGTTTTCAAAGCTGGCACTCATATTTCATTCCATAATGCAGTTGTTATCAATTGCATATGGATGAGGAAATGGAGAAAACCAAAAGTGACGCAACCAAGTATAGAAACTTCTGTGATCTGAGAATGTCGATCAGTTTTTCATTTCATTTTATAAAAGGCTGTGCAATCATTTCAAGTGACAAAAGGCTGTATTCTGAGTTAGGATTGATACTGTGTGGCAAACCACTGCACAGAAAGTAGGTAACTGGAATGAAAGAGATCCTCTCTCTGTCTCTAACAACACTGAACCATAGTGATTGCTGCAAACACTGAGTAAACATTAGCTGGGAGTAGGCTGATCACGTGCTAGAGCATCTCAGTTTCTCTAATGACCCTTCATTCTTTGTTGGTCAAGATTTCATTTATAAGAAAAGCATATTTGGAAAAGTCAGCTGAAAAGCAATTGAATGAAGACGAGAATGCATCATTGTTTTACACGCTAATATAAATAAGCACAGTTGCATCATCATCAGATTTCCATACTCCAGTGTTTTTCTCTCTCTCAGTGGCTGCCCCTTGCTTACTGATGAGACTCTGTTGAGCTTTATGCATGGAGATCTTTGTGCTTTCCTGAACATCAAGTGATAAAATTATTTTGAATTAAGTATTTCTGATTACTGCAGTTGCAAAACCAACACCAGTCAATGACATGCCTACTTACTGCAGAGTGCTTCTTATTGCAAAATTGGATGATTAACCTTAGTTTGAGGCAAGAAACATGGAGAAAGTTTTAAAAGATAGATACCTATTGATGCTTGAAAAAAAAAAAAAAAAAAAGAAGTCTGAATCCAATCTGTCCAGAAGTTTAAGTGCCTAACTTCCAGGGAAATAACCTGATGAATTATAGCAATTCCCTTTCTTTCCTCTTTCTCAGCCACCAAATTCCAGGGAATTTGGTATTCAAAGCCCTTCAGAAAATTCCAGTTGCCTCTGTCTTAGTTGTCTTCTGTCTTAACTTCTGGCTTAAAAATATCTCTGAATGTTTCAACCATTCCTATTTTTATTTCTGTGGACAGCTGAATGAGACATCAGTCCTTTGCTCACAGTCATTCATTGTTGTGGTGGAAGCAGAAGAGGGAGCTAAGAAATGCCACTTATTTAGGACCATGGGGTTTGGACATGCTTACAGCTGCCTCATTAACAGCTGCAATTGCAATGCAATTCCATATGGCCCAGTGTGCAAGGCTCAAGTGCTAAGAATGAATCTTACTCTAGCTGTATTATACTGCCAAACATTGTGATATGGGTTCCTCATTAACCCATGATTGATTAAGGGCACCTAATTTAGGAAGGGGACAGCAAAAAGAATGGAGCAGTGGAGGAATTAGATAGTGTACAGAATCCTCTCTCACTGTTTGTCTTGAATGTGCATTGGTTGGGGTGACTAATAGCACAAATCTAGGAATTAACTCTCCAGCTGATGCTATTGTTTCTGACAGAATGCTCGCCTGACACAAGAATTAATTCAATCTACACCGTTGTTTAGTCCCTCAATAACAGATGCTCATTCAGATATCTTGGCAGAAGCAAATGGCTTCCCCTCAACACCAGTGTGTGTGTAGCAACCTGCAATGATCAGTTCATTGTCAGCTATGGCTTACAGCATCCCTTCACATATATCGCTCTGCGTGTACGTACTTTACTGTGCATGTGTGTGTGTGACATTTATGACAGATCTTTGGAAATAACATCTCGAAGCAAGTAGTACTGCTTCTGGGAAAATGTGGAAGATCATTATTCAAATATGGAAAACGGAAAGTGGAAGAGAAAAAATAGTGGTTTGTTCTTATCTTGCCACACCTCCTCTGCAAAAGCTGCTTGCCCAGCCATCCTGTCCCTTCCATGAAGGAAGCAGGACTGCCAGCAGCCTGTTTTTCCACTGTAGCAAAATGTCATTGACATCCTTTGACCAGCTCTACAGCTCCCTCAATAGCTGGCAGCTGGCCCATCGTGTGCAAAGGGCCCATCTTTTCCCTCACCCTCTCTGACAGCCCAGGGATGGTTTGGCTCTGCTGAAAACAGCGCGAGCGAGGGAGAGAGCAGGCCGGATGCTCCCAAATGGCTTGAAACTGCTAGGCCAGGTACTAGGGACCTTGGCTTCCAGCCCTTACACCAACAGAACATGTCTGAGGCGGCTGTGCAACAGACAGGAATTTTATGAGCAGCAGTCTGTCTGGCTAGACCCAGCTCACAAGGGAAATTGTTTGAGATAACACCCTGATTCTGTGACTTTAATAAAAATAATTCCCAGTTCAGGTGAAGCCTGGGCACCAAGGATCTGCCGCATACACTGAACAGATCCCAGCACCCCTGTATGTCCAGTTTGGCTCAGAGAGTTGTGAGGAAGCACTGGGAAACTGAGAGTCACTTGCTGAGAAGTCATTGAGATTAGGAAGGACAAAGTAAGTCTCCCAAAGATTTGCTTGGAGAGTTCATCTCAGACTGCACTACTTACAGAGCAGGGCTTAGTCCCTCTGCCAAATGTGCAAGTAGTTCCCCTGTTGGCCTGTCTGATGGCCTTGCACTGACTGTGGGTAACCTCCCAGGCCCATACCCTGTGGCATAATGCCTGCCAGATAGAGGGAGTGTGGAAAGGTGCTACAAAAAGCAAGACTGGGTTTTCCCTTCCCTCACAGCAGGACGTGGCTGAGTGCAGAAATGGAGATGGTGTGGAGAACAAAAGTGCGGTTCGGCGTATGGGAAGGCACTGCTGCAAGGAAAGACTAAATCAACAGGGACTGTTGAGACTGGAGGAGATCCAAGGAGGGAGGGACAACCAAAGTGTGTAAACCCTAAATGACCTGAAAAAGATAGATATGGAATAGCTGCTCTGCTCTGCCATAGCACAGATGTAAGGGCACCCTTTGAAATCATCAAGTAGCAAGCTTAAAACAAATGCAGGAAGTCCACTTTCACACAGTGGAAATTAAGCAGCGGAACTTATTGTTACAGGATGCTGTGAAGGCCAGAGCTCAACAAGATCCAGAAAGTGTTACATGAAAGGTACAAAAGGGATGGCTCCTCAACCTCACAGCCTGCCCTGGATCAGCAAGTCCCCACAGAACCAGCAGCAATGCATGGAGCAGGGAAGGATCATCTGAGAATGACTCTCATTTCCTACTCCCTTCCTTAAGTGTTTCTGGGAACATTAGGAAACTCCTCGTACTGGATAAATGTACAGGTTTCCCTGTACTGGAGAGGGAGCATAAGGTAACCTCCACTATTGTTCTGACCCCATCTGGACTTTTTCCTACATTTGTGTAAGGAACTAAGAGTACTGTCTTCTGAAGTTAACAAAGGTTGATAAAGACATTTGAGAAAACACTATGCTTGCCAAAAAAACCTTTCAGGGGACTAAAATTCCTGCTAGTGAATTAGCCTGAGTTCAGAAAACAGCGTTGTTACCAAAGGAAAAAAAAAGCATAGACAAGAACAGTGAAGTACTAGAACCATTTATTTTGTCGTTCTTGAATGAATTTGTTATTTTTTTCCTGGAACATCAGCATAAGTTAAAATCCCGATCTTCTTAAAAATTAATTGTAATAAATAAACAGAGCTTACGGCACAGGCTTGAGATCTTCCCTCTTCAGGTTGCTAAAAAAAAGGAGATAAACCATAGCAAGAGCTCAAATGACTGTGTAGACCAATGACTAGTCTCGTATGAAAAATAGGAGTATTTTCAAAGCTCTTTTTTGAGCTCCTTGGCCCATTCTTCCAGGGTATTTTTTGTAGGAAAGACACCTGACATTAGGATTGAGACACCATCCTATTCCAACTTGGAGGAGCTGACATGGGGGTACCATCAGTGGAGCCCTCTCCATTCACAGGCATAGGTACAGGGCAGGATTGGGCTGGTTGGGCTATACATCTCAGAGCACTGGCACAAGGGATGTAGGCTAGCTGGACAACAAAAAAATTGTCACCTTAGTACGTGCTGAAGCAGTGTCAGCTGCACTTCCAGAAATAGGGATTTCAGGTGAGTTTGCAGTCTCGTTGCCCATACTCTGGGTTGAAAATCTCTCCAGAGGTGGCTGCATGGGGTGTGAAGTTCTGCCCATAGTAACAAGCCAGGAGCAACAAGCAGAGGAGCATCCTAATTTCAGCTGTCAGTGGGCCTTTGAGAAGGACTTTACTCCTCACACCTGAGCTGATGGCCAATGCAAACAGCTGGTGTACTCATGTTGCAGATGAAAAGGTGAGGGAGTAAAATTTACTGTTACAAGTACCACCAGACAGGCTGCAAAACCACCTGACAACCATGCAGCAGCTGGGAACCAGCAAGTGTTTCCTGGGGGCCTACAGGCAAACACTGTGGAAATGAGCCACCAGAGAGAAATCTCTGCCTTTGCTTTGAAACAGGGGAGCAACAACCAACCTGTTACCTTTCTGTATGAAAAAAAAAAGTGATAATGCAGTCCATCAGGGGAAAGATAGATGGAAGGCAACGTGCGTTCATGCCAGAAGAATTCCTGAAGTTATTCCCATCACCAAAATCATCAGCCAATGCACAGCTGTCAGAGAAGGAAGAGTCACCAGCATTTCCATCTCTAATTACCAGCTGGTTGCAACAATGACATAATCAGCGGGGGGTGAATCGCATTTGCGGTCACATCCTGAGAAGAAGAACCAGATGCAAGGAGGATTCTACTGAACTATGAACTACTCCTAACAGCACTCTGAAAGAGTGTTTACAAACACACTGCTATTCAAAGCTGGGTATATTGTTTCAGCGGAACTGAGGAAATCAAAACAAGAAAAGAAATTACGTTGATGAGTGTGTTTTAATACAACAATGCCTCTGGTAAGCCTACAGAGAGAGTGTCCATTGGTAACATCCATTACCCATTGATAAGTTGGGGAAGGGAAAATTGGACAAATTGGTGAAACAGCAGAATGATCCAGATCTATATCAGCTAACAACAGAATTTCACTTGAAAAGTCTGAAAAGCCACAGCTTTAGCTAGCTAATCATGCTTAATTACATTAAGACCAAAAGGATCCTTCCCTTGGCTGCAGGAGACAATAAATCAGGCCAGCAATTAGCAAATGGCACCAAAGCATCTTCAGCACTTACTCGTCACCACTGAGAAGATGAACTTTCTCCATACTCTTCCCCCTGAAAGGCTCAGCTTGGTGCTGAGTGCTTTGGCTGCCATCCATGGGTAATCCATCTGAAGCCCACAGGGCAACTCAGGTGTTTAATGTTAAGCACATGCTTAAATATGTTGCTGGATTAAGGCCAAAAGGGTTAGCATCTTTGCAGCCTGTCTTTCATTGGCTCCCAAGGACAGTGTTGCAATGTACTGCAGGATCAGCAGTTTCTCATCTTGCAGATCTCCAGTGGTCCCTAGGATATGGGGAGGTTATCTCTAAAATGTCTGCTGCAGTTTTATTTTTGAGCTGTGCTCAGGCTTTCCCATGCATATAGAGTGGAAAAGCAAACAACATAAGTTCAACAAAGTTTAACCTGGTTCTGTTTATTTGTAAATAAAACACATGCAGAAACAGCGTTAAACACTCCATTTTGTCTCAGCAAGGGAGGGGGGGAGATTGCCTTCGGATTACAAATCTTCAGGCACTTTTGTTATCACAAAGGATGAAAAATTAAACTGCATATAATTTCCTGTTGACTGACTAGTTGCATGCTGGCCAAACCTCAGGAGGATGTAGCTGTTCTGGTAAAAGAAAGAAGGAAGCCTTGCTGGATTGTGAAAGCAGGTGAAAAAAAGCTCCAAGTTATTCCCTCTGCTTCCTGAATACTAACCAAAATTGGACTATGACCTTTCCAGCATGCTGGGTGTAATTAAGGAAATCAAAGCTGCTGCTGTATCTCCGAGGGAAAATAAATAAATAAATAATGTTTTGATCCTATTTTCTTTTTATAAACAATGAAAGCCAGGATATTCAGTGTTTAGACTGATGTTCCTTCTGCAAGAGAGGAAATACACTATTGCACATAAAAAGGAATACGGGATAAAAAAAAACAAAAAAACAACACTGAATGAAATATCAGCTGTAATATACCTTTGTGATGTCTTGACTTTCGTAGTATTCAAATATAGAGGTTATTTTCACCTCCTCCACTGCCTCATGAACTCCCTCAGGGACTGTGATTTGAGCTTCAAACAGGGAAAAAGAAAAAATTCTTTTTTATCATGGAACCTGATAAAATGGGCAGAGACAAGAAAGGCTCCTTTTGTTCTGATCTTCCAGGCCTCAGAGCATACATCAATTCATGCAAATATGCACTTATAATGCCATACAAAGCAACTGCATACATTCTATTTACCTTTGTTTAAAAAGTGCATTTTGATTTTAACATTACATGTATTATTTCCCTTTCTGATACAGAAAAATGTTGTTTTTATTTAGGAAATATTTGTTATTTCTGTCCTTTACTACATGTTATTTATTGAAGCTTAAGCTGTTATGGTCTTTTACATAAATCCTCTTTAGCATGTGGATTATTGATCCTATAATCCATAGTCATATTGTCTATTCTGTCATCCAACCACCAACCACAAACACTGAAAATACGTATGGTAAATTTTGTTGTGAGTTTGTAGTCAGATGAAATACAATTAGCATGGCCAATAAATGGCAGTTTTTAAAGGAAAATATAATTTCTCTCTCTCTCTCAAAAAAAAAAAAAAAAAAAAAAAAAAAGTGCCTGAAGGCAGTAATCCTTACTATTGGATTTACTGTCTCACAAATTACAGGTTTAAAAATAAAACCATTTTTCAGTCATACTGACACTCTTAAATATTCAGCTTGTTTTCGTTTTCTGTTTGCAATATGATTTCAAAATAATTATTTCATTTTTTTACTTTTGAGGAAAGAACTTCTTTGCTTGAGGTTATTATAAAGGGCCCAACCAAAATTGTTTTGTGGAACAATTAGACTAAACAGGAAAGTTAATAGGAATTAATAGGAATAGAAATAGGAATAGTAAATAGGAATTCAGTTCCTGCAACCAGTTCTTATCACTGACCTGGGCAGAATGACAAGCTTAGATTTACAGAGTGATCTAATGTTAGAACTAGCTTGAGATGCCACTACTCATCCAATTTCAGACCTCTCCAGAGCAGACCTAGAAGACATGCATCTTCTGCCTGTGTTGGCAGATTTTGCTAACAGATGAAGTGTTGTGTATTAGAAGGATGATACTGTCCCTGCAGGATCACCAGCAAGAGTTTGGGCTTCAATCTTTTCAAAGCCAGGGCCATGGCTGTTTAATGTGATGGTAGAGCTCAGACACTGAATTTTCAGTTTGAATACAAATCTGACTTTTTTTTTTTGCAAATGAGGGCTAAATGTAACGTCATCGTAATACTGAGCAGAACTCAGGTTTTGATGGTTACTCCGCATCGGACTGTAGTTTCACAGAGTGAACTAAGGTGTGCTAAGCCATCTCCTATTGCTGGGTCTAGATGTGACACTGATGGCACACTTCCACCATAAGAGAGTCTCATCATCGTCCAGTACCACGACCACTCCTCTGCCTTTGGTGGTCTGGAGTTAGAAAAAACACCACAGGCTCAGGGAAAGAATCAAACCATCCCAGAGATAGCTAGCAGAGAGCCTGTTGATTGCTTGCATTAAATCCAGTAACTGGGTCAGTCAAGGCTTTAGTAAATAATCATCTAAAATTCCAGCAGCAGGCAAAACCAAAGAGCCTATATGAGTGTGTATAAAATAGATCCAAGTTTATAAAAATTACATATTCCATTCTTATCTGTAGCAACATGTGGCTGCTGATAATGTCTGATTTACTCATATTATTTTTTACTGGCATAGGTGTTACAAGTAAGTGCCTCACAAATCATTTGTGGTTGGGGAAAGTCCCTAAAACCACTTATCTCCTGGAAAATGTCCAAATAGGGTACCCATTTTTTCTTTCAGTTACAGAGATACTTTCTCTTGAGAAACCTGAATAGCTGGTTATGTGGGTCCTGCCTCTGGCAATCACTTCCAATCTTTAAAGGAGGTTTCTCCTCACCTGCTCAGCACCTCTACCACTCAGCATTTTCCAAGCATACGGCCATCATTCCACAATCTGCACACTCCTGCATCTCCCAGCACTGTATGTCTGATCCAGATCCAGTGCATAAAAAGCAGTTGCTGGATGAGCTAGAGCCCATGGAACCAGGTTTACTGCAGCTTCATGGTGGCTTTGGACCAACAGGAGTGAAGATCATAGAACACTTATATTTGAAAGAGACCTTCACAGGCCATCTAGTCCAACTCCCCTGCAAAGAACAGGGACATGCACAGCTAGATCAGGTTTCCCCAGGCCTGATCCAGCCTCACCTTCAAAGTCTCCACGGACAGGGCATCAGCCACATCTCCGGGCAATCTGTTCCAGTGCCTCACCACCTTCACTGCAAAAACATTTTCCTTCTATCTAACCTAAATCTACCCTCTTTAAGCTTAAAATCATTTCCTCTTGTTCCATCACCACAGACTCCACTAAAGAGTCTGTCCCCTTCTTTTCTGTATCTCCCCTTTAGAAATAGAAAGGCAGGTAACCTTGGAGCCTTCTCTTCTCCAGGCTGAACAGCCCCAGCTCTTACAGCCTGTCGATGAGGCCTGGCTTGTCAGCATAAAACAATACAAGCCTGAAACACCAGACCAAGTTTATCTATAGTTAGCACTTTGCATCATGTGGCCATGGCATTAGCAGCATCCAGCAGAAGACATTCACATAGCACATGTTCAGCTTTGCACTTATCTTGAGATAAGAGAGAGATAAGATGCTCTGTAATGCTATGGTACATAGGTGTGAGGATGGATCTCCTAGCACAAGAAGGAGAACCATGACCTGGGCAGCACAGGTCATGTGAAGGTCTTTATAGACAATGTTGAAAAGTTTCAGATGGTTACTTTTCAAATATATTCATTCATCTTTTCTTTTAGGAGAGGAGGATGTCCTCACAGTATATGAGTGTGCCTGACTACTCACACTTTTAGACAGGGACACTTTTAGACAAGGCTTAGACAGGGATGTTCACTGACTTGGGTTGATTATGTCAGAGGATTGGCTCTGCTTGTGACAGCTGAGGCAGGGGCAGTTGATTTAGCATTTTAATACTATTCCTATTACTGAGAAAATTAATACTTGCAAAGAGCACATAGGGGTTTTGGTGGCGAACTTTACACATCCACATAAACACTGCCAGGGTTTTCTAGTCTCAAGTATGTGTATATTAGAGGAAGAGCATAAACCAAGTCCTCATTCATAATAAATAGCTTCTATATATCCCACTTAGACATGTAGCCATTTTTCCCTGACAAGTCCATTCCTGTATTTGTGGATCAATTAGTATCATTTCTACACATCCCCATCCATATTCCTTCATTTTAAAAAAATCACTGAAGAGGAAATAAATAACATAGAACTCCATTCACTGTGGTAGTACCACGATGGTTATGTTGCTATGGAAACATCTGTGTGAAGAGACTATGATTCTCTTGGAGATTAGCATTTTACCACAGATTTCCAATTATGTCATCAGACTGGATTTGCACTTGTGTAAACTGACATAAGTGCAAAGAAATTAATTTACACCAGGTAAAAATAATAACTGGCAATTATTTTGGGGGAAAAAAACCCACCAACTAATAATTTACATGAAAGGGAATTCGAACACAAACCTGCTATTGCCTCATGCATATTTGAAAGGGGAGGCGGGTTACGTTCTGCTTTAATCACCCAGGAGTAATTCTTGCCTAGTGAATCCCGGGGTTCAAGGGAGCAGCTGGGACATCCACAGTCATTTCTGATATGCTCTGAGTCTGACTAGACAGGATGCTAACTGGTATGTGGTAGCTGTAAGGACATCAGCATGGGGCACAGGTTATCCTCACTGAAGCCTGTGTATGTTCAGAGCTCACCATGCACAGTCAAACCTGCTAGTTTCACATTGTGTTTCTGGGCATGTTTACACATACGGCAGCTGTACTTCCACTTGCAGGAAAAATATAACAAGGGAGTCATCTGGGCTCCCCTAATATGAACAGACTGTACTTCTCAGAGAAGCATTTACCATGCAATTGCTCACCGTAGTCAGCATCCCCACAGCCTTTTAAAAAGCATTTCAGGTATGACTAGGTTGCTTTCTTTCCCCTATTTTCACTTGTGTCATGTGCTGAATCACAGTCATGAAAGGTATACAGCACTAACACATCTGCAAAATATAAGGTTTTGTATAGTAAGTTCTTTGCACTGGTAAAACAATCATACATGATGAAGTCAAGAAAATCACTACATCTTGCTTGATTAGGATAAACTATATAGCCTTTAGGGAAGCAAAGTTCCCTTAATGCCACAAAGAGAGGTGCTTCAGCCCTCTGGTCATCTTTGTGGCCTCCTTTGGCCAACAGATCCACATCCTTAGTTGCTGGGGCCCCAGGCCTGGATGCAGTACTCCAGATGGGGCCTCACAAGAGCTGAGTAGAGGAGGACCATCCCCTCCCTCTCCTTGCTGGCAACTCCTCTTCTGATGCAGCCTAGGATACTGTGGGCCTTTTGGGCTGCAAGGACACACTACTGGTTCACGTCCAGTTTTTTGTCCACCAGAATCCTAAGTCCTTCTCAGGGCTGCTCACAATGAGTTCTTCTCCTAGTCTGTACACATACCCAGAACTGCCTTGACACAAATGCAACCCCGTGCATTTCATAGAATCGTAGAATGGTTTGGGTTGGAAGGAACCTTTAAGATCGCCTAGTTCCAACCCTCCTGCTATAAGCAGAGACACCTCCCACTAGACTAGGTTGCTCAAAGCCCCATCCAGTCTGGCCTTCAAATTTAACAAGGCATTTGGCCTTAATAAACCTCATTATGTTCTCATGGGCCCTGCATAGGTCCCTCTGGATGGCATCCCTTCCTTCAAATGTGTCAACTCCTCCACTCAACTTGGTGCCATCAGCAAACTTGCTGAAGGTGCAGTCAATCCCACTGTCTATGTCACTGATAAAAAGATTTGAAGCATACCTGTCCCAAGACTGACCCCTTGGGGGCACCACTCAGGACCAGCCTCCACCTGGCTATTGGCCACAACTCTCTGGCTACAACCATCCAGCCAATTATTTATCCACTGAACAGTCCAGCCTTCAAATCCATCTCTCTCCAATTTAGCAATAAGGATGTGGTGTGGCACCATGTCAAAAGTCTTGCACAAGTCCAGGTAGATGACTTCTGTTGCCCTCACTTTTTCTGCCCAATGCCATCACTCCAACACAGAAGGCCACCAGATTGGTCAGGCATGACCTTCCTTTGGTGAATTCACACGGGCTGTCTTGGATCACCTCCTCATCTCACATGTGCCTTAATATCTCTTTCAGGGGGAATATCTCTTCCAGGGGGATCTTCTCCAGGATCTTCCCAGGCACAGATGTGAGGCCTGTAGTTTCCCACTCTTCTTTACTCTCTTTGTTGAAAATGGGAGTTGTCAACTCCCATTGAACTCCATTCCCACTCATCATTGTCAACATTGAAATATTGTATGATGTGATATTTTACACCACAGCTTACACCACTTGTTCATGTTCAGGAAGTCCTGCTGAAATGAGTGACTTGGTCAGCACCACTCAAATAAATCACTCAGACAGTCCCTGAAGATTAAATCAAATCCAACAGGTGCAGGGTAAGTCCACCTACATCAACCAGTTCTGAGCTCTTTTCAGAATTCAGTGGTAGCAAAGTAACATCAAATAGGGTTTGTTTCAACAGTGGTACTTAAACTAGAAATATTGAACATTATAATCAAATTCTATTCTGCCCACAGAAGAAAACAGGCTTCTTCCACACCTAGTTGTACCGTATGTCCTGATTAAGTCCATGCCATCAGTTTGGACATAACTCTTTTAAAAAGAGAACAAGAAGTGGAAGAGTAGAGAAAAACAAACATGGCTTTGTCTAGTTCTGCTGCAATAGGCAAAAAAAGGGACACAGGAGTTTCTTGTGAACTATGCTGCATATCATTTTCTACCATGTCAGATAAAGGAGGCATTCACAACAATATGCCTTTTGTGTAATCTGGACTAGACAGGGACTGGAGTGAACAGGGAAAAGACATATTATTTATTTGCAAGCCAAGCTGAGTGTGGTGGCAGTGCTATGAGTTTCTTCCATCAGTTACATTCAATTACAATTACTTCTTTCATTAATAATATAAGTAAGCTAACTAACTTTCCTCATGGTCCTGGTCTTGAGGTCCAATTTACATAAGTGAATCTTTATATTTGGGAAACATACACTTCAGTAAGTCTATAAAAACTTGTCTGTCCTGTGTTAAGAGAAACTAACTTTGCAACCAGAGGTTGCCTTTGTATTTTGGATATCATCAGAGTTCTTTAGCCTGAGAGATACTGTATGGAATCCTTTTCAGATTTTAAGATGTCTGGTGAATTAAATAAGATGTCTAAAATTTTAAATTTAATACAATTCATAATGTGTCCACAGAAGATATTTACATTATTCAAGGGCAATTAAGATAATGATAATGGAAGCTGGATAGTCTGCTAATTTTACTAGTCTTATTTTGGTTTTGAATCAGTGCCACTCTTACCAAACATGGCATTTTACTCCCAATACTTCAACTGAATCTCTCAAGGAAACAAGTCATTCACACTAATTTTAGGAATGCATAACAGAGACATGAGTAAAATGTTAGAAAAGCTAGGAAACATTATTTTCCATCCTATTTTCTTTGTTGTTGACCGTACATGGATGATCTCCCTTTCTCACTGACACTGTTGGATGAACTCCTTGTGAGAGGGTATTTTGGTTTCAATAGCGACTGAGTGATATGGCCAAGTATGAAAGTTTATTCCCTGCCAAGTTCACATTTTCAGCTCAGCAGAGAAAAGATCCTTTCATTTCCGCTAGGGTTCCCAAAATATCTATTTTTTCCAAAATTCAGCCAGCAGGATTCATGCTATGGCCATATACAAACTAAAGATATATGGTGAAATACCTCACCTGCAAAAATTTCATCAGAATCATAAATAGGGAAAGCACTTGTGGGATACGTGCTGGCATAAAACAGCTGCTAGAGCACTTCCTTCTTTCTGATGCTAGTGTATTTTATTATTCCTGCCAACTGCAGAGTGATCTCAAGAGCACTTTGAAAAAGCAAGAAATACTGTTTAAAAATTAGCAGTAAAAATACCTCTCTGACAAACAAAGTTGTTATTATTTCTAGAAAGGTTTGTTTTGTTTTCTTTCTTTTTTTTTTTAAATTTCTTTTTTAAAAGGAATCAACTGTCCAGGGATTTAAAGGGAAATAACAATAGGGCTGCAATTGCTCACTGTATGGCGTATCTGGGCATCTCAAAGCTTCCCAAACAGTTGGTCCACAGAGACTTGACAGGTCACATACTTTTAACGCTTCCCTCTGTCTCCCACTACTAAATCTCATTTGTAATAGCTAAAAATACACATCTTGCTTTCCCAGTATAGCTTTCCCATGTAAATGGACTCGCTACTACTATCCCAGGACATGATTATATTCTGAGGAGGTTTGAATGGAAGAGAAGACAGAAGACATAGTTGTCAAGTGGAAGAGAAGCAGTTTCTGAATAAAAGGGGAGGATTTCCCTTGGATAATTTAGATGAAAAAAAGATCAAGGATCCTGTGACTAAATGATATTTCAAGTAGTTTCAGGCACCTCTGTGAAAGGAGAACTGGCTCGGTGGCCAGTTAGGCTAGACAGTCTTCCTGGGAGGAAATGAAGGGCTAAAGTGTCCAGCACTAATGCATTTTGTCCATACGTTATCAAATCATTGGATAAGAGGAATGGAAGCCAGAAAATTAGGAGATTTTACAGAGCAACTCAGAGAATGTCATTTCCTGGAAGGGATATTTAAAGTGACTCCTCTGATCAGCCCATTCTTGTTTTTAAATCTTCTGAGGGCATAAATATCTCTTTGCAATAAAACACACCAGTGATTTTAAAAGATACTCCCATGACACACACTATTTTTACTCTAACTTGTTATTCTTTAACTTGTTATTGTTTATAATGACGTTAGGCCTTCTAAAACACACTCTAGACCTTTGGTAAAACTGTTTGCGTGCACAGAAATTTCTATAAGCATGTCCATTTCTCCCCACCATGATTTAGTTCTGTCCTTTGCGAGAGTGTTGCTGGGGAAACAGTGACTTTCAGTCATATTTCACATGATGCCTAGAATTAATCTGCTAGCAGTTCATACTGGAATGCTCTTTCATTTGCTCCATCTGTTGACAGAGCCCTTCAGATACGATTTATCTACATGTGTATTTTGAACAAAACTGAATCACCTATCAGACCTTGCTGACAATTTCCTTTAAAGTTTTTTCTCATTTAACAACTACATACGTGCCCAGATAGAGTGACATTTGGTCAGACCATTGGAGGCTGTGTTGTAAATAGATGCACTGGTATATCTTAATCTAATTCATACAGAAATAACTAGATATCTAGAAAATGTTTTCTATCGAGTTAGGCTGACTGCACTTCAAGGTATTTCTTTTTCTATTATTATTATCTAAGCAAATGTGTGGAGGGAAAGAGAAAGAACTAGCTCATAGCTCAGGACAGAGATGGCGTGAGCGTGAAAATGAAGTTGCATCCATGCGTTCACTGAAGAAAAGCAAACAGCATTTAAGTGAAGTAGAAACTGGCAACCAAGCAAAAGTCAATGTATGTGTACTCATAAGCATCAGGCTGGAATTTGTTGTTGATTGCTGTACTTCAGATCTGGTTTGCACAGATTCATGACTGGAAATGCCACATATTTTAATCTAACAGTGAATATCAAAGCAAGATTAATAGGGCTCAAGCTCAGCTGAGAGAAGTATGCACCAGTTAACAGCACCTCTGAGTCTGCCTTGCAGTTTTAGTAAAACTATTGGAAATGCCAGTGTCAGGGAACACTATCTTCCCCTGAGAAAATGAGCTAAAAATTACCCTCTAAGCCAAAATAGAAAGCTATAAGCTATATGAGACAGTTCTCATCAAACTGGGGGAACAGCACTGACCTGGGGAGGTGGTGATGTGTTAGGTCTGTGTCCCCATGTGTGGATGTAAGGGTTATGGAGGGGAGAGCAAAGGGAATTTCGAACAGTGAATTGCTTGAGCTAGACAACTGCATAAAACCTCAATTTCTCTCTCAAAGAACCAAAAGAAGTCAGCCTCCATATACTTGAATTTTCTGATCACAGGGACATGAGGAAATCATCTGCCATTTCCACCATATAATCTCACTCAATAAACTACCTTCAAGCTTCACACAGACATCTCAATTCATAGCCCACAGAAGTTGGTCCTATCAGATTAAGCAAGAAAAGGTTTAAGGACCACATCAGCTTAAAGGCATCATTTAAAATCAAAAGGAGGCATCTGCTCTTCCACTCGGGAGCTTCACAAAAAATTAAATAGTCTTCCAAATAAGGACAGGTAGCAGAATGGATTGCCTTAGTCTTTCATCTCATCTAGATAGTTTTCATTATTAAGCAAAGGCTCATTATCCTCTTACTGCAAGCACAGTATCAATCACTTGTGCCAAGGAATTGGATTAGGTACACTTATGAACTCATTGGCTTGCACCCAATTTTTTTTCAGTGCTTTCCAAGCAGGGAAGAACAGGGAAAATTTACAACTCAACCAAAGAATTCTCAGTGTATCAGACCTATAAAAACAATGCTTCCTCTGCAAGACAGCATGAACACTTTTGTTAATGTTATTCTTAAAAGCCGTGTACTAAAATTAACAGTACAGCAGCAGACTATTCATTTTAGTTCCTTTATAAATGTCATGCACTTTACTAACTTAGAAAAAATTTTGTCAGGTCAAAGTAACTCAAACGTACTTATTGTAGGAGACATAGATATGAAAATTGATTGTACTCTGTGCAAAAGTTAGAAGTCCAGAATTTTAGTTTGAAGCGCTAGAAGTGTTGTAATTTTTTATACTGACTTATTGCAGCTAAACATGCAGTTTTAAGCCTTAATGAAGCCTATAGAAGCCAACTGGGCATGCTCCTAAAGCTTTGGAGAATTCAGAATGTAAGTAGAATCAGATAAAAAGACATGGATGCTGGATTAGGTAAGGAACAGATTACAAAATAGCATTAGCATTTGCCCTTTGCAAAGGTTAAATTATGTTCATGTCTTAAATGTTACATTGCCTATTCATGCTGCCATGAGGACCATCCATTTACAGATTTTGGCTGAAAATGGCAAAAGGACCAGAATACTGTCAGAAAGATTTTTATTTTTATTTTTTCTCATGCTATGCTAGAGCTTTAGGACAGGAGATATCAGTAAAAGCAGGTCCACGAAGTCTGTTGAAGAGTCGTATGTCAAAAGGAGTCCCAGAACAAATCAGAAAGCTCCATTCAGAAATAAAATCATTTAAAATTAAATGAAAGTGATGTAAATATTAAATGTTTCAAATTTTGTGCAAGTTGTGCCTTGCTACATACCATTACACAGGTGGTACTCAAAGCAACTTCAGTGCTAAGTTTTTTAGAATGCACAAATGTTTTAAGAGCACCTAATGTCTTTTGGCATTTTCATTCCTAAACCACTGAAAAAGGCAGATGAAACAATGTTCCTGATCTTGTCTCAATTTGAAATTCAGAGGATGTTTTGGGACGTCTGGGGAAGGATCCTCTTTTATATTAGACAACTGCCACGCAGATATCTCTAAAGTCTGAGTTAAAAAAAAAAAAAGAAAAGAAAAAAAAAAAAGAAAAAAAAAAATCTCATCTAATCTGTCTTACATATCTACTGTAGGATACTTTGAATATGTCTACAGAAGTGTCTGGGTTTTTTATTCATCTGTTAGGACAAGAAGAGGCACGTGACTCCTCTGTAGACACATACACTGTGAGATGGTCACATTATATCAGACGATCATATACCTGGATGTTATACCCTCCCATTAATACTTCTGAGACTTTCATTTATTTTCAGCCTCACAAAGAAATGAATTTCCCTCTAAAGCCCAGTTTCTCAACTAGTGTGAATTAGCAAAACATTACTGATTCAACAGAATAAAGAGAACCTCACTCTCCTGCTTTTCTGTGCCACCAGTCCTTCTTAATAGCTTCATCTATGCACAGAATTTCTTGTGTGAAGACGGTAATGTAGGAATACACATAAGAACATTCCTTTAACCTCTGGAGAACTAAGGAGAATGAAATACAGTCAAGCACAGTATTGCAAGCATGAATTACCAATCAGAAATATATTCCGCTCTCAATTATAAGAATATCTTACATATCACTATTATACAGAGAATTCCCTAAGCTTGATAAAACACACTGTCACTGAAAACAAATAATACTGGATGATTCCAGATAACTCCCATTATCCCTTTGCATGGATTCAGAGTAGGAATCTCATAGTGGACATTGAAACAGAGGGAACAGTACAGTTTTCTAGAAATGGCCACCTACAGGTTTATAAGAAATATGGCTGGAAGAAATATAACTGAATGAAACAAACAAACAAAAATCCTATGCAGATAGTGGCCTGGAAACATCTGGAAAAAAAAAAAACAAAAACCCATAAGGGAAAATAAAATCATCTTTTGGCACTCCATCATTGCATAGTAGAGAATCCTTGAGTTTGCATGCAAAAGGAAAAGGGCAAGAATTATTATGTAGCCAACGCAATATGTTCAGATATCCAGTTTCGGCTGTTATTTGGTGGACTTTCAGCATATACACTTCCAACCTTATTTTCATGGTTGCTTTCTGCTCTCAAAGCAGGCCACTACATATATTCTCACTATAGGCATGTAGTAAGTTATCATTACCAAAAATTATTCCATGTTATCATTGTAAAACTATGGTTTAGAGGCAAGATAAACTTTTTATAATTAATAAGTACTTCAGATACAATGTCAATAGTTAACACCATCCCTTCAAAATAATACAGATAATATATTATTGTATAACAAAAATGTATAAACTACAAAGCAAATCAAGTTGTTTTGGAATAGCTATTGAGCTGTAACACTAAAATAGACTAGAGATATTTAAAAACCATAGAAAAGATAGAAATAACATTGCCACTGTTCTTCTTAAAGAACAATAACAATAATATGAATGTGTGGGTAAGCACTTTTGCCCTCACTACTTTTGGGCCCCTCCACTGAACTACTTCTTGTTTGTCCATGTCTTACCTGCACTGAAGGGTCCAAACAGCATGCAGTACTATAGGAATGGTCTGACAAATGATATGCAGAGGAAATAAACTGCTTGATCCACTGACTATACTTATCCTGACATAGCTGAAGATGCTGCTAGCCTTCATCACTGTCAGCACACCCTTTGGCTAATGGGCCTACCAGAATATCTGGGACTTTCCCAACAGAGCTGTTCCCTGGCCTGCCAGTTCCTAGATAGTATCAGTGCAGGGGATTAGTCCATGCCAAGTGCAGGGCTCTGCACCTGTCCTGGCTAAACATCATAAGGCTACTGTTGATGAGTCTGGGACCCTCTGGATGGCTGCCCTACACTTAGTCATACTGACTGGTCTCCTCAGCTTGGCTTCATCACTAGACTTCTAAGGTCATACAACCTCACAACATCTAGATCATCAATGAACACATTAAACATCATGAACAGGTGTCAGAACAGATCCCTGAGGAGCCCCAGTTATAACCAGCCTTCAGGTGTATTGCAAACCATTAACAGCGGTCCTCTATGCCCAATCACACAACCAGTTTTTCAAACATCCACTATTCTGCAAGATTATTATTGTGGCAATTACCATTGTCTTCAACAAGCAACCTTCCTCTGTGAATTCAGGACAACCCTTGCTGATTTTAATGACAAAAATTATGGTTTGCCGCTATTTTTTACTACTAGTGACACCCCATAAGAACCATGGCTATACTGCCACAGGCTGAACTGTAATTTATTCTCTCCTCTGCATTAGACCCATTCATGAATCTTTCTTTGCTCACTGGTACATTTTTTGCCAGAACTTTAAATCATTTTTGCATTCTCTGCCATTTAAATTCAGTTCTCTTAGGCTGTGTTGCTACTTCTCTTGGTGGGACTGGCTGAAGTGGCAGCAATGGTAGTACAGAGATGGGAACTACAGTGAAGGTGGAGGTGTCTCAAAACTACATTCCACAAGAGGAAACTGTATTATTCAATACTGCTTACTATTGCCTTACGAAACCAGAGAAAAGTTCACAGCAATCTTCAGCTCTCAAGGGCTGTTTTTGAAATCTGGCCTGGGAACTGTAACAATAAAACAGAAACTCCTTTCTGAATTCTACTCCTTGTTAATCTGCAGTATCCCTCCAGTAGTAGCCTGCTCAGAGTGAAACACAAGGGCTGGAAATTCCTCCAAATTTGAGCTAATTTTCACAGAAAACTCCGCAAACAAGCATTATTCAAGCTTGTAAATGAGACACTGAATAGTAATGTGGGTGAACATGTACAAAAAAGCATGACATCATCCCAACACTTGTATTTATTCAATTTTCTCGGAGGGAATGTTTGTGATTGTTCAATAGTTAGTGTGGCATTGCTTTCAGGAGGGACAGGATCTGTTTTCTCAGCAACAGAAAATGGAGGCTCATTTCTACTCTCTAGAATTGTCTTTTCAGATCCTGGTGGCAATTATGTGCCAAAGGCCCAGCAAGACTTTTTAGAAATTGTCAATGGTGTTCAAATAACACTGGAGTGTTTCCTTTTCCTGAAATGTCTCTTACTATTTCTTAAAATTGCTAAATCATCCATGCCAGCAATGATTTATATCTGGAGCTCATAAAATTGTTAAAAGATACTGCTCTGCTCATGAAGAAGCAAAACTGCTTCTGACAGATTCTTGGCAATACCAGGCAAGGTATTTGCAGGTCAGCCAATAGTCACATACAATAAGAAGAGCTGAACTCACTCAACTAGTGAAGGGGATCTCTTCCTTCACAGGAAGCAGCCAAGGTCCAAAAGACACTCTCCATTCAGTGGCTGGCCCTTATACGAGCTCAGGATGACTCCACCCTGGGTTCACTACTTCCAGCAATGCGGGGAACACAAGAGCAAACAATTTGCCTGTACTCCCTAGGCCAGCCACACCCCTTCACCAGGTGCTTAATTACCAGTTCAAGCTGTGACCTAACAGTTCCCCTACAGAAACAAATCACTATCCACCTCATCGGACCAAATCAGACCCAAGAGAAATGATCATATTCCATGGCTGTGCCATATGGAGAAAAGTCTAAGACAGATAATACTACATTCAATTCTCAAGCAATCTGTTCCTCTGTGTTGAATGGTTTAGATTAGAAGAGACCTTAAAAACCATCTAGTTCCAATGCTATGCCATGGTGCAGGAACACCTTTCACTAGAGCAGGTTGCCCAAAGCTCTGTCCACTCTGGCCTTGCACACTGTCAGGGATGTGGCTTCCACATCTTCTCTGGGCAGCCTGTGCCAGTGCTTCGTGGCCCTCTGAATAAAGAGTTTC
Organism: Gallus gallus; assembly: GCF_016699485.2. Taxonomy (NCBI): domain Eukaryota; kingdom Metazoa; phylum Chordata; class Aves; order Galliformes; family Phasianidae; genus Gallus; species Gallus gallus. The sequence goes on along the minus strand of NC_052532.1, from coordinate 123,380,483 downwards.
CTCCTAATATCTAATCTAAACCTACCCTCTTTTAATATATAACTGTTAACCCTTGTTCTGTCACTACGCTCCCATAATAAAGAGTCTCTTCATCATTCCTATAGGCACCCTTTAAATATTGGAAGGCTTCTATAAGGACTCTCTCTACAAAATTTTCAGCTGAAGGTGTCTTGGAGCTGAGATGTTAAGAAGAAAGGGATATCTACCTGAGTGACTCTTCAGATGACTCAGAAGGACACTCCAAACTCCATAGCTCTTACATATTTTTCATCAAAATATAACAGTCACTGATACGTGTTAGAGAAATACCGTTGACCTCTCTTGAAAACAAAGAGAGTTAGGAGAGGCATTGCTATCTTGACAAATTAGGAGCCCTCAACTTTCTCTTGTACACACATGCATTTTTGGTCAGAAGGGTCTATCACTGTCTGAAATTTAAGGTTTGTTAGAAGAGAGACTGGTTACAATAATAAAACATGGTAGTGAAAGGACTTCCACGTAGTGGAACAGTCAGAACCAGAGACAACTGAACATAAATAAGTATTAATCTGGATGTGGATAGACCTTCATTATGTGTAAAAACATGCATCACTTTCCTTACTGTAATTCATAGTATATAATGAGAAATGAAAACATGTTCTAGTGATGTGACAATGTACTGCTTTATGCACACGAAGAAAATACAGGTTTTCACATTCAAGGAGTTGCTGAATATCCTTTGTATTCTATTCCAATGTGAGAGATGGAAACAGAAATACTACACTGAAAAAAACGAGCAGAAGGATCATTGCTCAGTCTTGGTGGGTTACGTACGTTATGCTTGCACAGTCAACTTGCTTGACAAAAGCGTCAAGCTACACTACTGTAGATGAGCCATTAACTTTCTTAAAACTTAAATCCATGATCTCATCCATCCTCTATTGGACAGTTCAATTCTGGAAGTCACTACACTGAATCATGGACAGATGAAGCTTCTTTGTAACATCCAGGCAACTGAGAGAAATCATATTCTGGTAGTAAATGTCTGTTCAGAAACTCAGATGAGCAGAAACACTGCTGCAAATCCTGTAGTCTCACTGCATACTTGCAATTAATCCCTTTCTATGGGGAGGGGAAAACTCAGCTTCCTTTGAAAAAAATTAAAAATATGTGCAACAATATACATCTCAATTACAGCAATAATAAGGCTGTGGAGGCTGACATCTCTGCATCACACATACAAGTATTATAAGATGCAATTATGAACAGCTAGGAAAGCACTTCCAAATACAACAATAGTTTGTTAAAGTCCAGCTGATAGTAAGCCAGCAAGAAGGAGTGTCAGTATGCACCTCAACAAAGTGATTAAAACACAGGATGTACTAGAGAAATGGACTAATCTAGAAGAGTATCTTAGTAATGCAGAGTTTCATTAGTTAGCTCTTCTGGTACAGCAGCTACATTTTATTTAGAGCAAGCTGCTGTATCCCTCTCCAGCCCAAACATACCACTGATACTTAATTTTAAGACTTGTAAGGAATAGTGTTTATTAACTGAATGAGACAAACAGGCAAAAAATTAGAAATGTAAAGTCTCAATGAGGATAGGAGGCCATTAACACCTGATAGCACATATCATGCTCCCGTATCAGGTGATGCATACACAGATATGTGTCTGTAGGTCATCTTGAAGAAGCCCAAGTTGTCCAAGTACACCTGAAATAGCTCCCAACTTTTCCAATTTCTTAAGCAGTATAACATAGCATGTAAACTGTTGGTTGCCATGATTGGGTTTAAGTTATGCCATAACTGCCCATTGGAGACAAAGGAGGTCTCCCACCCTCCCATGGATAACATTATTCCCAAAGTTATCGGAAGTATGTCAGCTATATTGAAGTAAGCTAAAACCTAACATCATGACCATATCTTTCTGAAAGAGGTAACCCTGTTGCCTAACAGAGATTGATGCTCTCATCTCTTCCCTTCTCCTGTGTTCTGCTGTTGTATGTTTTGTCATAATCCATCTCTCTTCTGGCCTTCTTGTGTCCCAGTGATGCTACTTCGGCATGCTGATCATCCTGAGTGGGATTTGCACCTGCATCCATTCTGTCTTTAGAGAGGTAGCACTTACATCTGAGTCTAGGCTGCTTACAATAGCAGCAGCAAGCATCTATCACCAGCACTTTAAATTCAGTGTGCTGCCTCAGATGAAAAGTTGAAAAACTGTCAATAAATCAACTACATTAGCAGCAAACTAATCAAGTAATTGGAATATTTCCAGAGAGGAACACTATAGAAATTGCTTTCTGCAAAGTTAATTTTCATTCTTTTCCAGTTTGACTCAGCAGAGTGTAGACAAAATAAGATATAAAAGGTGGGCATGGAAAAGGGGATGAGATAGGTCAAGAAATAAGTGAATGGCAATGGACCAATTCTGCAATGGCTAGTCAAAACTGGTCACCATTTATTACTCATTTTGCATAACTGATCTTCCAGATATAATTCCAAAGTTGTAAGCACCATTTTCATTTTAAAAATAATTTAAAATTACAATGTAACTATTTATTTTCACCATTAAAAATGGTGGTAGGTAACACAGCTATCCCTAGGCAGAAATGACAGAAATGCAGTGAAGTCAAGTAATTCTAGCTTCAGTATGAGGCAAACTCACCAAGGTAGACATCAGGCAGGAGTACACAGCTGATGTTGTGATCTTGCTGTGACAAGTGTCTTCACTGTGTTTTTCTGCCAAGGCAGTTCATGCATGTTAGTTACCCTAATGATTGCCTCCCCTAAAGAAAAAGAGAATTTAAAGCACAGAAACCCTAAGGAGAAGCATCACAAAAGTATTCTTGCTTAACTTGCTGATGGTTTTCCACCACCCCTTAATTTATTTTCCATCCACGAATTATCACAATGTCAGAGTGTATCCACAGAGCTGCTTGTGCCTAGATATACCTCATCAGCTTAGTAGCTGTAGAACAGTTAGTAATGTGTTCTGTTTCTCCATGTTGCTTAGTGACCTATGATCTTTGGCAACTCTGCAGTCACGATTCACAAAAAGAGATATCTGTCCAAGGAAAAGCATTTCCCTTCTTGTTTCATACTACATCTTAGATTTTCTTTTATCAGGATTCCTCTCCAAACAGCTTTCTGTGGGGGTGGGGAGGGTGGGAAAGTCTGCCGGAATACTTTATGTTTTCTGAGAGATTGTTACAGCGTGCCAAGATTTTACAGGGGTGAAAATATTACAGGAAGTTGTTATTTATCAATTTCCAAGGAAATTAGCTCACAGAATACAAAAATAAGTCTTCAGCAAATGAAAGTAAACAATGTCGTAAATGCCAAGGAGCACGCCATTTTGCTTTTATTTTCTATTTCTGGCACACCAGCACATAAAACATCATCATCTCTCCTCTTCTCTTCCCTACAAACACAGAACTGCTCAGGTTGTTCTAAAAACTTCAGCTCTGAGCTTTAAATATAGGGCCTAACAGCTACCACATCTGTTTCTTCAGTTTGAAATCACTGCTTTTCATGATGTTACTAAAGTTCTATGTAAACTTGGTGTTCCCTTGGTATCTGTCATTGAAGGCTGTACTCACAATTTTACTACTATGCCGAAGAAGGGAGTTTCTTGCTATATTTTACTCAAAGCTCCTTTGAGGACTCTTTTCAAGAAGGGAGTGCTCCTCTCTTATCTTAAGGTTCTGACTCATATTCGTGATGGAACAAACAGCTGAGGGACTTAACAAGGTCAATATGTCATGCTTCTTACTATTGCCTATTGAGCTGGGACAGCATCTTCACAGAAGAGTTAACAGCACTGTGCACAAACCCTTGTTTCAGGTGAAGCTCAGATGCTCCATTTCATGGCCTAATCTGCTTTCATCACCCTTTTAAACTAATCCACCTGAATATAATCTTCTACACCTGCAGAGTGACTTCTGCTGGCTCTGCAGGTGTGTACTGTGCAACTGGGAACAATATTGCTGCAAAACATCCCTGAAACATTTGCTAGAACTCATCAATTGTGTTGGTGCCACAGCTGGAAGATCCAGAGCAGAGCATTGGTACTGTTTCACCTTGTCCCACAGCATCTCCCAACCCAGACATCCTAACTTCAAGGTTTTACACTGATGTAATGGCTTCCCTTCCTGACACTGTATGCATTTTTATATCCTCCATTCTCTACGACTTTAGTTGAGCTGGAACAGAAGTTCAGTGCAGCTGCCTTCCAAGAAGTGAAATATGGGAAAGTCTTAGAAACTATGGGCTGGTTTTTAACATGTTCTCATGGCAATCCTCATGTGGAAAGTCAGCTGCCCAGAGATGTCAATACAGCTTCTTGCTAAGCTGGAGGCAATGAGGTTGAGATTGCTTCACTTAGGTATGCACAGAGCCTCCGTGGAGACAAGGGCTCCAGCAAAGGGGCCAGTTCACCCTCCAGGGTTCTTCTGCCTCTGGCAGGACTTACATACCCTAATGGAGGTGCAGCAAGATCATAGAACATAGTATCATTAAGGTTGGAAGAGACTACTAAGTCATCTAGTTCAGCCATCAGCCCATCACCACCATGCCCACCAAAAAGGCAGGGCTGGTACCAGTGTTGGAGGCACTGCTGGATTGGAGGCTGAAATATGCAGCTGCAATACAGCAGGCCACCTCAGACAACATTCCACCTTCTTCCTTTTCCCAAGAAATTCAAAATCACCTCCTGCCTGTTCCTTGTGATTCACTTGATGAAATGCCTTTGTTGATTCTCAAAAGAGGGAAGCAAGATCACTAGAGCAAGGATTGCTCAATGGGAAAAAACTGCACCCAGGGGTAGTGGGGATGGAAGAGAGAATGAAATCCTGCCACTATTCTATTCTTCCTGCAGAGATTTGTCCTGTCATATTTTATAAAGTATAAAAGAGAAATGCTTGCTGTGAGAAAATGGAAGTCAGTTACACTTCTCCATCTTGCTCGCCTACCACACAGGGGCAGACAGGTGCTTCAAAACAATAGCAATAACATTTCCTAAATAGTCCTGAAGATACAAATTTATGAAAGCACAGTGACAAGGAGTCAAAGAATGTGTTATTTGCCACACCTTTATGAGCTATCTGAGCTATGTGGCTGTATTTCTGCAAAATACAGAAGAGAGTTTTGAGATTTCCAATGGCTTAGGATAACAACAGTAGCCACGTGTTGCTAGAAGGCACACAGAACTCAGCAACAGTTCAGTTGAAACAACTGGGGGACAAAGGGGAATACAGATGCAGTAATACTACACAACAGTGTGACTGCATTTTCAAAGAGCACTGAAAAATATCAAACTCTGTCCAAATGAAATTGAAGCTTTTCATTTTAGACATCGTTTTGCCCAGACTGATATTTGCTCAATTTGTCCAGAAGTCGCTCACAGAAGTTATTTCAGTTAGTCTAGAATGCTTTTTATTTAACTCTTAGGCAACATCCATAAACAAGAAAAAATCATTTATTGCAGAGTTTGAGCTATAACCATTCTGTGAGATCCCCTAAGAGATATGGATATTCAGCATCAAATAATACAGAGTCCTAGAAGTGACAAGTTTTGAGGGGTTCCTTTAGGAAACTTCATAGTTTCTCCTTTTGTTCACTGCTGGGAACATGATAAAAGGCAAACAAATCTCTACAAATAAAAGCTTACCAAGTCCCTTCAAGGTTCTGGATTGGAACAGAGTTGGATGGGTTGGGCAGAGGCATTTGTCAGAAATGTGTGTCCAGGAGGAGTCTGAGAGCTTTGTGGAAAAGCTCTGGGGAGAAAACATAACTTTTCTGTGTGGCAGAGGAACTCACATCACTGCATTAGCCATTACTCTGAGAACAAACTTCTGTCCCAAATCTGTCTTGGGAGCTATGGGATTGCTTAGCTTTATTTTGTATTCTTCTTTTCCAATCCCAAGAATGCAAACTGACCACCTAGTGAAGAGGATGTTTCTCTGGCTGAATAAGAGGCCAAAAATTCTCATTGATCTTGAACACCACTGAAGACGATTGTTCTCCAGGCAATCAAATACTTCCAAATTACCCAGAAAGCAATAGCATCTTTATAAGGAGCATATTCTTTAGCATAATCACCTCTTTCTTTGTGTCTCATCAGCTTTGACTAGAAAAGGCATTACTGCTACGGAGCATGAAACCACAGGAACTTATGAATCACCATTGCTCAGCATTGTGCCATTGCACTGTGTTGTACCACAGGTCAAAGCAAGCCATGAGAGGTAGCACAGGGGCAGGCAGCTCTGTGGGCAGCTTCTCCTGAGTCACCCAGTCATCACTAGCAGGATGCTAGTTTGAACCAATGATTTATCTCCAAACATGGTAAGTGAGATGTAGAATCTCCTAAATCCTCCAGGAAAATGAAGAGACTGCTGAGCTAGGAATAGATGTGTACCCTGCACTCTTTGAAAGGGTGTCAATAGTCCTGTCCTATTATGCCCTTCTGAAAGCCAAAGTAGACTTTCTTTCTGAGTCCAGCACTCAGATCTGTAGGGCTGTGTGAGATCCGCTGTTTCATGGGTGGATGCACATATGCACACCCCTTCCATTTTCTACATTAATGCTGCATACAATTCACAATGCAGGCTGCTGCTGAAAATCCACTGTGCATCCTTCAGTGCACACAGCACATTCAGCCATCTTTAAACACTTCTACTCCTGTTACCTTAGTAACAGCCCAAGGGAAATCCTTAAGTAATTAATCAAGCTGCTTCGCTGTTTAAGGTTTCTTACAAAGGAAGCTGTTCTCGAGATACACTGTCATTGCTCGTAAAAAAAATACATATATATTTATAAAAGAAATGGCATGCAGGATTATTTAGGGCATCTCCTTTGTCTGTTTCATGGGGAAAGGAGAGTGAGTGTCTATGTGTACCCTGTCAAGCCATTTATTTGATACATGTGTACATGCTTAGTAACTGATACTGCAAGTAATAGCTGAATTGTGAACCTCAAAGGATTTAGTGATGCAGCTAGCCGGCTGGATTTCTTCCACTATTTCAATATCCTTTCTAAGATCTCATCCTGGTGTCTTCCTCCAGTGTCACATTCAGAAACACTTCCATGTTCACCAGTTCGTAACCAGATTGCAGGATACCCTTGTGATCATTTAGTCACAGCTTCTGCACAACACAGCCTACAGAAAATCACAGTTACTATTTTTTTTTTCTTCAGAAGGTAGTATTTTTCCTTTGTACACTAAAAAGCATAACTGAGTGCCAGATCATAGAGACCATAAGGTCTGTCCTAAAGAAAGATGTATTTGTTGACACACTTCTCTAAGCACTTGATTCAGAGACAATTAAAGAAAACTCTGTGTGATATGGACCGTCCTTCCTTCCCTCAGGACAGCAGTTGACACAACAATGCCAATCCCCTTTCATGGATCCCAAAGATTTCCACGTGGAACTGTGCTACTGTACAAAGTAACTACAGTCCAATTCACTTTGGAGTCACCTGGCAAAGCCCCAAAAAAGGAAGTAGTCCAAAGCAACCACAGCAAGGTTAAAAAAAAAAAAAAAACAGTCTGGTCTAACAGTCCTAACTAGTGTTAGGACTAGGCCAGACCATTAACTTTACAGTACAGCATTACAGCACACTCCCACTCCTGAATTTTCACTTGCATCTTGCATCAGTTTTTCCTGGGAATAGGACGATGGTGTGTCAAGCCATTGATCATCAAGAGCAACTTCAGTGCCTCAAGCTTCACCACTCCATATCCTCTCTCTGTGCTCTAAAGACAGTGACACAGTGTGTCCTGACAGCCTTTGGAAGTCTTCTGCTGTCTTTGTATAGGAAGGGAAAATATCTGAAGTCTCAAAAATGCTCATAGGAGGAGATAACAAAAGCAGATCAGAAGTGTATTTGTCCAGGTCCCATGCCACGCTGGAAGGGTACTGATTAACCTTATTTTGTTTCCTTTGTGTGCTGAACCTCAACAGTACCAGCCCCCACATTGACCGACACTTTCCAACATCAGTGAAACTCAAGATTAACAAGTTTACTCTAACAAAACAAGGGACATCTTAAAAATGTGAAGCAAAAACTACAAAGTAGAAAAAATATACATCAGTAAAATGGAGCTACATTTTCAGTTTTATAGTAGGTTTCTCCTAAGTGCTCAGGATCTCAGATTGCTTTAGCAGGGGGGTTGGACTCGATCTCTTGAGGTCCAGCTACCCCTCTCAGCATACTGAGCTCCCCACAACCTCCTCTAAAAACTGTCTCCCAGCTTTCCTTTATTAAAGACGCAGGCTATGGTGACTCTGTTTTCCCCTCCCATTTTCTCAGATTCATTTCTGAAGTACTAGTGGTAAAAGTAAAATGGGATATTTTTCTCTCCCCTGAGACTGTTTCTACACTCACACTGGTATGCTGCGTCTGAGCTAGCATGTTTTCATCTACTCTCATCAGTCTTCTTGCTGATTATGACTTTCGCAGCATGGCTACAATCCTCTGTAAACATTATGAGAAGTATTCACTTCATAAGCAATTTTCTAATCCCTAAGAACAGTTTTCACCCCACTTAACTGTATCTGCATAAAGTTAGGCAGCTAATGTCAGCTCAGTCATCCAGGCTCCCTGAAATGAGGACCTGGATGAACAGAGATGATGCACATTTCATCATTGCACATTTATCTTCACTGACTAGAGACAAAGCCCTGGGCGTTTGGGGCATCAATGCTTTAGATCACTCAGTTTGGGTGAGACGAATCTCACCAGTGAACCATAGGGCCTGTAGGGGTTTTCCTTGAGCCCCCAAGACGCTCTTTAATATTCATGATATCAGACTCAAATTTTAATTATCCCATATATATCTTTCAAAGATTTGGTCCACTGTGTTCCAGCATATGAAGAGATACAATTAGTATCAATAATAGTTGCAATATGTTGATGTTTATGTTTCACAGCCTAGCATAATAGGAGTTTTTTTCATTCTGGTAGCCATTCTCAGAAGTAGACTCTTCCTCCACGAGTGAAATACAAAGGTCAAACATGCATTAATTTTCAGAAAACTGGAGGTCATGGTGCTGTAATGATATGAAACTAGAGAAAAATACATTCTTAACTGGGTTGTGCATTCCCACTGACCTCTCACATGTATGGGGATATATATACACATTCGCAGGGCTGATGTTATGTCCATGTAGAAGACTGCCTGTGATTACCAGTGTCTGCTGCTGTCTGCTAAGAGCTGTTTGCCTCTGTCCAGACAATGCAAATTGTCCTGAAAATGAGTCTCCTCTGCCTTTTTCTTTCCCTGTTTTTTTGGGTCTGTTTTTTTCTTTTTTCTTTTTTTTTTCTTTTTTGGTTTTGATCTAAACCACATAGAAAGCGAAATTGCTCATTTTTGCACTCCACAAGAGTACTAATGAGGTCGTTAAACTTTGATGACCATCCATTTATGCAATACACCTTTGGACAAAGCAAGGGTTTGGGCCCCCGGGGAAAGCAGATTTTCAGCCCTGAACTCTAGGCAGATTGTAGCTAGGCAACGCATCAGTGGGCAAAAGGCTCGCTTTATGTAGCTGATTAGGAATTCACCTGACAAGAGATTACAAATTAAACATTTTCGAATGAAGACAGACAGAGGAAAATAAAAAAAAAAAAAAGAAATTTGAAAAAAAAAATAAAAAATCACCCAGCAGATCTCTTGCAAACATCAGCAAGACACAAAGAAGTCAGAAGGGAAAGGAGAGAACACACTGCAATAAGACTTCGCTTTTAAATGTGAGAAAAAGCTCTGGAGTCCCACAGAATGGGAACGTAAAAATCTGTGCATTTCTTTTGTTATACAACATGAAGAGTGAGCAGAGCCTTTAAAATTCCTAGATTTGGTGCATCTATCTGCTTTGGTTAGCATATTCACAGAAAGGGGTGACTTATGCACCAACACAAGAAATCATGAGATTTGGAGGAAAGACTGTCATGTACCTGGAAGATGGGAAATGGTCCTGCAGGCAGGAGGCAGTTGCACCCTGACATGTCCAAAGGAGGGCCACAAAAATGATACAAGAGATGGAACACCTCCCCAACGAGGACTGGCTGAGAGCTATTCGTCCTGGAGAAGAGAAGGCGAGGAGACCGGATAGTGGCCTTCCAGTATCTAAAGGTGGACTACAAGAAGGAAGGGGACAGACTCTTTAGCAGGGTCTGTTGTGATAGGACAAAAAGAGGAGAGATTTAGCTTCAAAATAAGAAAAAAATTTTTTTTTACAATAAGGGTAGTGAGACACTGGCACAGGTTGCCTAGAGAGCTGGTGAAGGCGCCATCCCTGGAGCCACTCAAGACCAGGCTGGATGGGGCTCTGAGCACTTGATCTATCTGTAGGTGTCCCTGTTCACTGCAGGGGAGTGGGACTAAATGGCATTTATAGGCCTCCCCCAGCACAAATGGTTCTATGATTCTAGGATTGTGTGATCCTGTTTCTGCAAAGGAGTCACAAGCAGGCAGAGAGACAGCAGGCAGGCAAGGCAAAAAGCATCGCTGTGCTAGTAGGAAGGCTAACAAACTGCTTGTGCATTGTCACAGCATGGGAACCTCCCAGGGTCCAACCAGCTCTGCGAACCCCATCCTACTCCATGCTGAGCCCCACGCACGCTGTTGCTGCACTGGCTGCCTGGTTAGGGAGCTAAAGAAGTCACCTAATTAGGCACACTGGGTTTTCATTTAAAGCTCATTGGAAACAAATGATCTTTGTTCTTTTCCCTGTAGGGATCAGAGGATTAGTCCTTATACACAAACTATGCCTTTGACAAACAAAAGAAAAATCAATATATAACATGGCATGTGTCTCACCAGAGGAATATGAAAACACAGTGAATCCCAGCAGAGGCTGCTTTTGCTGAAGTGGTTGGTCATCGATCTCTGCCATCCTGCTCTCAAAAACGCAATGCAGGCTGTGCGGCTCACCGCCAAGGATCACTAAACCGCTTGATTAAAATGAGTATGTTTATTTTCTTCAGGACTGAGTGTAGGGGAAGATCTGAGAGCCTCAAAATGGCTGCAGCTTTCCTCCAGCTTTCCTCTGGCAGACCCTGTCTGTGTGCAGCTTGCCCAGCAGTCATTGATTTTCCTTTTCTCTTCCAAGTGTAAATCAATATGTCTGCAACTGGAGGTAAAATCACAGTATCTCTAATGTGGAAAGTAAGAAAGGCTGAGTTCCTAAATCTTAATTCAAATACCCCTGGAAAATAGCCTTAGTTATAAGCATACATTAAAACACATTGCAGAAACAAGACTTACAAATGAATCAGTGGAGAAACAACATCTGACGGACAAAATAAGCTAAAGAGAAAAGACTGATGAGAGGATTTCCCTTTTCACTGAAACACAGTGAAAGACAAGAGCTGCTGAGATATCAGGGCTCTCAGCAAACCATGTGCCTTTTCAGAAGCTGAGCATTTTGGGGAAGAGACCCAGAAGACATGTCCAGCAGAAGAGTCACTGTCAATACTACAAGAGCAGCAGTGCTATATAGGTGTGTGCCTGGCATGAAACGATGCACACACTCTGCAGCTGTACTATAGGGATGCAGGCTAAAGATGTCTTTCCCTTAAAGACAGTCATGTAAAGAAACAGTCTTTGCCAAGTCAGCTTCTTTGCTGTCCCCTGAAAATTACAAGCAGAAGCTTAGAATCATAATCATAGAATCATAGAGTCATTAAGGTTGGGAAGACCACTAAGATCACCTAGTCCAACTGCCAACCCATTCTGACCATGCCTACTAACCATGTTCCTCAGCATCACATCTACACATTTCTTGAAAACCAGCAGGGACGGTGACTCCATCACCTCCCTGGTAGCCTGTTTTAGTGGCTTGTGAAGCCACTTAAAAAGTGTAGGAGATAAATACTTAGTGTATCTTCCCTGATAGTTGCTTTCAGTTGCCATTAACTGAATGAAGTGGAGGGCTGGTCTAGTTGGTGTAATGCAGCATTCCACCAGGAAGAGCAGCTCCATCTTGTCTCCATCTATACAGTGCCTGAGACATCCCAGGAGCACTGTCATGGAACAAGGAATCATATTAATCACACTATCATAACTAGGAACACTGCCTATCTGTGCAGTGTGCCCATCTCTACATGCTTGCTGTAAGTGATCTGGGATGTTATGAACTTCACTTGTGGAAGGGTGCTGTGATAAGGTATATTAAGGGAGAAATTCTCTATTTACATTCTGGCTCAGCTCTTGAAAAGAATAATAAATTCAGATAAACACAGAGATTAGGTTTGCAGACAGCCAAGCATGAAGTGGTCAGAAATAATTTTAGAATTGGTAGAATTTAGTATGGCAGAGAGCAAGGACAGGCAAGTGGATTGCAGTGGTAAGCACATGCAACTACATCCAGGAACTGTGTGTGATCCCCAGGGTTAATGAAGAACTGCTACAGAGCAGGACAGAAAGGCCACTTGAGAGGAAAGGGAAGAGCTGCTATTGTGAGATGTAGCAAAATAAATAAATAAATAAATAAATCAAAGGATGCCCACAGAGGTGCCTTAATAGCAGCTGCACAAAACAGAAAACAGTAATGAGCAAAAGAAAAGAAGGACGTGAAAGGGCAGAACATCCAGGTGAGCCTTGAGTTTCTGAAATCAATTGCCACTTTTGTAATTGATATTTCCCATATTCTTCAAAGAAAATGTCATGAAGAGTACTCACCAAATCTGCAAACACATTTACATTTGTTTACATACACACTGATTTTTTATGACTCTTAAGTTTATCAACCAGGTGGTTTCACCTCACAGGCCCATGCTCAAGATTCAGCTCTGAAGCTGAAGGCTGCTGATACCTACTCCCTACAGCACGCTGCTCCCATACATTTACTTGCTCTACCACATATCCAAGTCAGAAGCCAGACAGCACTAACGTAGACAGGTGTGAAAAGCTACTTCCTGTCTCCCCAGTACTATTCTTACCTTAGATGATTTCAGCAGCAAGGCTTAGTACCAGCTCCTAGTCTTGCTGCTACTCAGATGAGGAAAGACCTAGCATCCAGTTTTTAAGGGCCATCTGTGACCATGGCATGTGCCACCTAACCATCTCCCGACTCTTGCTAGACATGACATTGCACATCTTCTGCTGCAAAGGTCCAGATTTACAGAAGATGCCAAATAATTTCTGTGCTTTGTTCACTGAAAATGCTGATTAAAGAGAAAAAGCAGAGAAGTAAGAGAAAAATCACTGTGGAAAAACTTTCTCAGTAGCCTTTGCATTGTTTATCCTGATATTGACTGCGACGTACTTAATACTGCCCACATTCTCAGTTTTCAGAGTGCCACTGATTTTCTCCTTGACGAGACACAATTACTTCTAAATTGCTTGGTGTGTGAAGATGGGAGTCTGTGCAGCTGGGCTTGCAAGCACCTGCAGACAGAGGAGGCGGTTCGATACCATGGGAAAAGACAGATGCATCCTCTCAGTGTTCAAAAGTAAAATGCTTCATGGTGATCCTACTGCAGTTGTAGGCTCTAAACTGAACAAGATGCATGAAATTCTTCACTTCGCAAAGCTGTCGCTTCATGCCTCCTGCAGATGCAGTAGGATGTTGCTGTATTTGTTTTGCTTGATTCCTATGTAGGAGCCTCCAGGCTCCTGGCCAGGCTTCCTGGCTCTGAGCCCTCAGGAGTGCATTCCCTGAATCCCTGTCAGCAGCCAAGGGACAACACCTCCCTGAAGAGCAAAAATATGCATACTAACTGCACCTGGAGTCCTTCTGCTGTGTGCAACTCCTGTGACAGCACATCTACATCCTATAACCAACACTATCCATCCATTACAAACAGCCATAGTTACATCACAGATATGGCTGTCACTTCTGTCAATTCGAATGGTGTTGCTAAGACCCTTGGCTGTTGTTACCATTGTTGGTAATTATTTCCTCCTCTGAAGGTGACTGACAGACATAAATTCACTGTACCTGCTTATTCAATCCCACTGCAGGACAAGCTTCCTTTTCACTCCTCTGCAGCCACATGACCCAATTATGGTCCATCTGTGAGGCTGAGCCTCTCCTACCAGAGCTCCTTTATGTGTTCCTCCCATTGTAGCATGCCTCGCTTTTTTCTACAAAGAAAGTACTCCTGACACATTACTTTCTCGTGTCTGTCACCTTCTCCGCATTTACCCTCCCCACAGAGTCAATACTCTTCACACTCCCCCAGAAAGGCACAGTAGCTGTAAAGGATCTCATTCTCTCTCCTGAGGTATGGCAGACAGTGACTATAACTGCTCACATCTGCTTTTCCCCAGTGAAAAAAGACAACCACAGAGCAGCTGAAGCTGCTTTGCTAGCTGGCTGCAGCTCGTAGCTTATCAGCATCTACGTTTCTAATTGGACAGATTTTTCTCACTTAAGTTACAAAGAACATCAGCAGAAACGAGAGGAAACGTTCCTGGTTTGAGGTTTTTGTTTTGTTTTGTTGTAGTCTTTTTTTTTTAAGCCTGCTTACCTGCTTTTGTTGACAGGCGGGGGCAGAGTACAGACACAGCAATGGAGAGGGCAGAACATAAGATCAGAGCCATCCCATAATGCACAGAAATTGTACACCATGGCTGAGAAGGGTGAAGACTACAGGAGGATACGGCTGCCTTCTCCCCCTGGGTACCTGCCCTTGCAAATGGAGGTTCAGGCACACAGCAGGGCAGGCATGTTGGGAACTCCCCTCAGGCTTGGCCTACTATTTTCTCACCTGATTTATCAGCTACAGCCTGGCCTTTAAGTGAGAACCCACCTTTGTGGCTCAGCTGACTTCCCCTCCTGAAAAGCAACCCAGAGGCCTTCTGTAACATTTTTAATTAACTTTTAGTGCCAAGGAATTCTCAGCTGGCTTTGAAGGAAATCAGCAGGTTTATTAAAGTAATGGATTTGGCCCTAAGAACATAAACACTTATCTCAAAAATGTCAGTCTTCAGTCATTTCTTTGGACACGTCTTCGCAGTGAGCTAGACAACACCAGAAAAGATCTCAGCCTTTTGAATGTCAGTGTGGGTGATGAATTAATTAACAGGAATTGTACAAGCTTTTGTTAAGCATAAAAGATTATTTACAGCAAGCTATTTTAAGTTTGAGCCGTAATGGGAACAGTCTGACTCACCTACACTGCCTCTTATTAAATCAATCCAAGTAACTAACATGGTCATCACCTTGGTAGATGTTTTATGTGGAGGAGGAATTCTTTTTAAAACTTGGCAACAGCAGTTATTAGCTGAGAGTATGATCCTTCTAGCAGTGTTTGTGTACTGAATTTATTGAGGTTATTTTAATCTTGAATGACATCTTCAGCATCCTCCACTGTATACTATGGCTGTCCCTGTCCAGGAATGCAGCCGGACTTCTCACCTGGTCTTCAGGCTGCAGTAACCCTGTACAACAAAATCAATAAAACAAAGTGGAGTAACGATAAAGAAGTATTCACATGCTGGTATAAACAACTTAGGGTATCAGTTCCTCTATTCTGTGACATTTTCGGATAGCTTAGCCAAATGAAAGCGGTTGCTACAAAAGAAAAGAGATGAATTTGCAATGCTGCTTGATGGTTTTGAGTTTCACACGCCAGGAAAACAGCAAGGGCCGTTTTGCCACTGTGTAACTTTGACATGTCCCTACCTTCTGTAGATGCTGAGTACTGAAACAGCCACTTGTAGCTGCACACCAGGCAGTGACACACAGTGAAGCTCACCATAGTGCAGGTTTCTGTATTCCCTGCAGTGTGATGTTCACACATACACATCCAGTCTGTCCTGCAAGCAAATCCACAATTCAACACAGCAATGTCTCAACTAAAAGAGACTGAGCTTTATTGTAGACTGTAATTTTACTGAGTTGGAGGAGAGATGTAGAAGAGCCCTTCATGAACTTGCATTACAAAAAGATTCTCTAAATAGGAGATAAAGGGATTCTATATGAGCAACGATAAAACTGATTTTTCTAAATTACCTGGAAGCATAAATATTGGCAGCCAGGAATATACTTAACCCCACCATTCTCTCCTCCAGATCTTTCTGCTGTTCATTTCATACAAATGAAACACATGTCAATAATCCTACAAACATCTCGTTTAATTCGAAACAGTATTGGTTTCTTTTTAAGGCAAAGTGAAATATATGCTAAGGTTGCAGTACTAATTTAATCTGTCAGAAAACGGCTTTATTTTTCCCCGGGCATAGTAATAGTCATGCAAGCATTTTAGTTGATAAATTTCTTTCTTTCTGCTTCATGCTTGCTCAAGCCCACACTTCCTTCTCGGCGTAAAAAGCATTACACTAAAAGTAGGTGACAATTCTCTCTCTCTACCTGTTTTCCTGTCAACCACTTAAAAACACTGTTTCCTTTCACGATCACCTCAGCCACCCAGCAGCATAGTTCACCAGAACAGTGCTGGTGATGTACAGCCAGAAAAGGTGAGATATGTGTGATTTTTTTTTTTTTATTGCTGTTTTCTGCTGAATGGCATTGCAAGAAGTATTCTGTAACTTCTGTAAGTATGCTGGACATCAAGAGCATTGCGTAGACTTGAGAAAGGATGATATTCCCTGTCCTATGTGGGATTCAGCTGCAGGGCCTCGTAGCCACTGCAGCGTTTTACACTGAAACTATCACCCCAAGAGCAGCTTCTTAACACAATTTGTTTTGGAGGGAAGGAAGATCACTATCTCAGAAACATCTACTTGCTGTCTTTCATATCCTGCAGTTTGAAGACACACTTATTAACCTGAAGCTCTTAAAAGAAAATTACCGAACTTCATTTTCAGGAATCCAGGAGATCTTCCAAGGGAAATGACATCTGTTCTGAACTAAGGAAAGGCATGTGCTACTCATGAATGTAGCTTGCAAGTGTCACATGGCTGAAGTGCTGTGGTTCAGCTGTGTGACATTTAGAAGTCCTTGAACACAGCACATGCACTCCTGGTGCACGCATACAAGGAGGAGACAATCAGAGAAATAACATGTTATTTCTTTATATTTCACAAACCACTCCAACAAAAGAAAAAGAAATGGGCTTGATAAGAGAAAAGAAAACAGAATAAGATGAGAAGAAATTGCCAATACAGCAGAGTTAACAGCACAGGTAATCCTTTCTACTCTGGCACTGCCATCTCCCATTACTCACAGACAAGAATCAGAACAGGCAGAACTGATTCCAAGGCATAAAACATCATCATGGAGGATTACTATATGCTGTGCCTGATGGTGCGAATTATATCTGAAACTCTGGGCTATCTCAGCATTCCAAGTGAATGCCAGACCTTTCTTCTTCCTATTTTAAAGAAACCAGCTGGCCATTTACAAAAACATGAGTACTGCATGTCCTCATCTGCTACAGCCCCTCTTCTGTTACCTGTAATAAAGTTTATATATCCAGGCCATCTGCTCTTTTAGCCACTGACGTTTAGAGGGATAAATGTAGCAAAAGACAGAGGGCACATTGTGCCCAGGTACGCAGTTTCTTCTTTGAATGTGGGAAACCACAAACCACAAACAGGCATCTCCTGAAAAAAAAGCGACAAGCACAAAAGGAAGAGAGAGGGTAGAGTAGATATGGGTAGATTCCTTGTTATGGGTAGTTCCTTAGCACTAGAGATGAGAAATCAAAGCAGATATGATGTGAAATTGGAGTTACAAGACAGAATCTTCAGTGGCAATGTGCCTGGGATGGTCAGTCCCTCAACTGGGAGGTACACCTCGATGCAGTGATGAAGAGGTTCTTGGTCCTCAAAGTCAACTCGGAGCCCTCTACGTATCTGCTCCTCCCGTGGTAGGGCTGGCAGAAGTCCACATGCACGGGTGTCTACAGGCAAAATCCAGCAGCTTCATCAGTGATTTCTGCTCAGGCACAGGATGCCATGGAAAGAAAAGTCCTTTTGTTGACTCTGGTCTACTTGGCCCTGTTTAAAGGAAGGGACTTTTCTACTCCACCACTATGAAACCTGGAGCAGGAGCCAAGCTTACAGTAGGAGCTGATCTTCTGTGGGAACAGGCTCACATCCTCAGCCTCTGCCCTCGCTCAGCTTGTGTATTTGAGCAAGAGTTAAATGCAGTGTGGGCCATTCCTGAATAAACATGGAATGTCTCTTCATGTACAAATGTACCCTGAAAAGCTGTGCTGCAATTCTGTCATGTTACACTGAGGTCTCAAAAACTTCAGGTCCAGTCTGAAGCCTGTGAAATGACAAGAACAATAATGAAGAGAGTCTTATAGGTTTCTGTGAGTCTAGAATGAATTACTTGTTGTTATGTTTATGATCAGCTTACTGAAAAAGGAAGAATAACCTAATCTTCTGAATGTTTTCAACCAGCCTAAATTAAACAGCCTCCAAAAGCCATGAAGCAGAAGGTTTGCTCTGCACTGGCTGTCCCACGCCCATGGCCAAGACCCACAGGGGCCTCAGGTATCCCTGGGCAGATCCCACCCCTGGCAGGTGCTGGACAGATGCTGAATTGATAACTTGGAGCCTCTGTGTTTTGACCTAAATGGTGTTGATTTGTCCAGTTGCTAAAATAAACGCTTCCTCTCACCTCCCCACTATTCACTAAAATGGAAATTGGACTGAAGCCTGTTATTATGTATAGTCTACAAAAGGAAAAGCAGTCTCCTAAAGTTATTACACATCTTTGTTTTGAAGTTTTATGCTTTATTTCACAGCACCACCAAATCTACGCTGCCGCTTCAAATTTGTGAGAGTAGGTTGAACAATTTGAATACACCTGCAATCTGTATTAAGCAGGAGAGAAAAAGAAAAGACTGTATTTATACATTTTACTTTCAGCTCTTTGCTGGTGCTGACTGACCTCAGGAAAAAAATGTGTGACTTTGTGTCAATAGGTCAACTAATTTATTTCAGCTGTTTTCCATATTTGGGATGTGTTTGAAGGAAAAAAAAAAAAGACATGTGTATACATATATATCTTCAGATATATGCATTTATACATACCTATCTGGATGCATTCTTTTCCCTGCTAAAGCTTTGGAGAGGAAGAAAAAAATTTCGGAGGGAGGAGGTAGTGAAGTGGCAGTAATCAGAGCTACTGCAACTGCAGAGGAAATAGAGGAAACAGGCCTTTCACAGGTCAGTCACATCTCTGTAGCTGTCACATAAGCTCCAAAATAGCAGGTGTCTGAGAAACAATGGGCTTCTCAGCTACATACGAGGTTATTTTTGTCTGGACAGTGCTCAGTACTCTCTGCACAACAGGCAGCAAACAGCTGCTTCTTCCCACAGATTTGGACTTTTCTTAGTATCCTCATCGGTGTCTTCGGGAATAACTACAGGTGTAACTTTCCCTATGGCTGATCTGCGTATTTTATTTTTTTCTGAATGCCCAGCTCTGCTAATGTACAGCTGTTGATGAAGTCCTGCTGTCACTTCCTTTAAAGTATGAGTCCTGTCTTGGTTTGGAGGAGGCTCTAACCAGTCAGGTGGCTCTTCTTGAGCAGACTGGGTCACGCTGCCCACAGGTGCCAGCCTGGGTTTACACCCTGGAGAAATACAAGGTCCAGCAATAGTGAGGGGTCATGCAGGCTGGGGTAAGTTGTGAAGGTGCAAAGTCCTGCACAAGCACACACACTCCTCCATTCCAGTTTATTTTAGAGAAGCAAAGCCTAAGAAAGCTTTTAGCTCTGAAAGCATTGCAGTAATAATCTCTGAATAGGCATAAGCCATAGGATTGTAGACTTTGTCCAAATCTGCTATCGTTCAGCAATAAGAGAAATGCTTATAATATTTAAAAGGGGCAGCTGTTATGTTATTGTATTGGAGAGAAAGGTCATTTGATGGCATTAACTCCTTTCCTTGCTAACATATTTGGAGGCAGTACATTGCGTGTGGGCAATATATCTGAATCCTTAGGAGATCAGCAAAGATTGAAGATTTGAAAGCACTCTTGATGACAAAACTTCTGGGTTTTATGTAGCAGTTTTAGGTGGCAAGATTTGTCCTGGAAGCAAAAAAAAAACAACAACAACAACAAAAAAAACCCACAAAAAATAAAAATCAAGAAAATTAAATATTTAGGATGAAAACTCTGAGCTTAATTTGAACAAAGCTTTCCACCTTTCTCTACCAAAACTATACAGTATCTGCCCCGGCCTGGTGCCTCGGTTTTAAAAAGGGTGGTGGTAGTTTCAAGAAGTTTGGGGGAAAAGCTACAAAAGTGACTCCATTCCTAGAAGCTTAAGAGGTTACATTAGATCAGTCTATCAAAGAAAATCTTTGCAGATGACTTGAGCTGGTGCTGTCTTACAGGGAATGGGAGGGACTAAGGAGGATGAAGCCCTCTTTCTTGAGCGTTGCCTGCCCCCATGGGAGCTCACACCTGCCCAGAAGGGGGATGGACTGCCCCATGCTCTCCTGACCCCACAAGCAGTTGCTTTATGGTCCTAGAGACCAGGAGAGAAGCTGTGGGACAGGAAAGGAGCAATATGGACCCAGATCTCCTGCCTGCTCACACAGGGTTGTGCTGCTATCTGATAGGTGGAGGCACATCCCATGGGACAACACACGGCTCTATGACCCCGCATCCATCGCAGGGCAAGGACAGGCACCTACATGCAGGGAAGATTTCTGAAGTCTCTGCTTAACAGCCACTAATGCAGCAAGTGCCAGCACTGGGAGGCTGAAGATTGAAAATATCAGACCATGAAAAAAGCAAGATTCCCAACACAAGCAGTAATTAGCAGCTGGGACAGAATACTTGTTTACAGTCATGTTGGATTCTCTGTTTGTTTCCAGAAGTCAGGTTTTGCTTTCTTTCAAAGGTATGAGCACCATGAGAAATAATGCTTCAGACAAAAGTGACTGAATGAAAATCTATATCCTGTGTTATGCAGAAAGCCAGCACAGAGGGCTGTTCTGTTTAGCCTTCAAATCTAAAGCATTCCTTCATACTAGCATAGGCTGGTGCAGCCAGGACAACGCACAGCGTATGACCAAAAAGAAATAATTTATTCTGTGATACAGGATGAATAGATTTTCACACCATTCAGATCTATTTTTTTTAGCCATCCACCATATGCCGGGAACTGGAGAGGAGTGCGCAGAGCAAGTCTGCAGCTGCTTCCTCCTTCATGCTGTGCATGCTTTTTATAAAAGTCCTGCTCCATAAAGCACAGAATGCATGGCCCACGGCACTTCCAAGGCTCTGTGTGAACGCTGCTGCAGGGGATGCACAGTGGTGATCCTCAGTGCCAACACCTGAGAAAGAGTTGCAAGACCACGGCATGGGTGAGGCATTAAGTGCCTCCTACAGCAGCAGGAAAGTTAACAAAGCTGAATACCTTATTCAAAAGCAAGGAAAATGTTATCATGTTAATTCTCCCGTGGAGGAATAAATGAGTCTTCACAGTGAGTTGGTTCTGGATTAAGAAGGATGACCCGCTTCTCTCTCACTGCCCATTAGCAGATTCTAAGGAGAGGAGAAGCAAGCAAGCTATGGCAGAGGTCAGCTGTTATTACAGCACTGTTTACCACGCAGGCTATATTAGAATTGTAGATCATAAACAACACACACAACTGTCCCCGTTTTCTTGGCTGGAATATTCATCCAGCTTTACACAGATCTCTGCTCAGGGTCGACTCAAAGCCATTGAACTATTTAACTGATTAGTTTATTCAGCTTTTATCTCATGTCATAGGCCTTTTTATAGGTTCCTGTAGTAGATGCACTTGTGTGTGTCCAAGTTGGACCATTTATGTAATGATGTCCATTTATGTAATGATGTCCATTATGTAATGATGTCCATTTATGTAATGATGGTATATTACTGTGTTTATAAATATTAGCTTGCCTGAAAAACTGTTTCAAATTTCACAGTTAAAGTACCTGCCAACTTGCTTCTTCTTTAAGAAACCAATCGTAGTATTAGTGAAACATCAGGAAAAGGAGTGGTGTGTCATTCATAAAGTTCACACTTAGTTCAGGTGACTAATTATAGAAGACAAATACATCAAAATCTATTTGTCACAGATTTACCAGCACCTTGCCTTCCCCTGCCCTACAGCCCATTTCCCTTGGCATTTCCACAGCATCAGTGAATGGGAAACTAGTCACCCAATAAACACCCTGCAATTATTCTTCAACCAGATCGAGAATTACTACTTAAATGCATTACTACATTACACAATAGATAGGATTAGGTCATCAAGTTGGCTTTCTGTGCCGAGAGTTGCATGTATGACAGGGTTTATTTTCTAAACAAAAGACTGTTTGTCAGTGTTACTTTTGCTCTCATGAATGCAGTGCATCTGTATAAACACTGAAGTATTTCTGTACCACCTCTGCTCCTGAGAGACGGCTGGAGCTCTGAGGCAGAGAGGAGACCATCATCTCTCAGCTCTCGAATTGCACAGAAGTGGGGCAGGGATTTGCACTGGAGACGCCAATGCGGCTTGTTGCTTGCTGGTCCAGAGAGTAACCAATGGGAGTATATCATGTCACAATTTGTTCAAGTAGGTTTCTGGGCACCGAGACAGCCAGATGGTTAATTCCACTTTTTTTTTTTTTTTTTTTTTTTTTTTAAAGGAAGAACATGGGGGAGGGATGTTCCTTGGCACCAGGCTTCTGGTGCAGCAGGCTGAGCCCCTGCACAGCAGTTGGAATTGTTGACCCAGTGAATATGCCCAAAGATCCTTTTCAGCTGCACAAAACCGTTCCGTTTTGCCATTAGCATATCAGAGGTGGAGCGGTGGTGGGAAATGGTGCAGGCAACAAAGCCTGCAGCTCGGCAGCTTTGTCCGCGTGGAGCTTAGAGAGGCAGAAAAAAAATGATAATTGGCCATTTGCCATGCAGTGACAGACAGATGTTGACATTTTTCTCCCTTGGCTGATCCAACCCCAACCCTCGTTCCTGAGTCTGGAGGAATGCTGCCGTCTGGGCCCTTCATGCAGCAGCTCTCCCCATTCTCCTGAGCAGCCCCACTTGCATTTGCCCTCAAACAAGTATTCAGCACAGAGAAAACGATGAGGGAGAAAGAGACTGCTGCTGACTTGGCTTTTTCTTTTTACAGCACACTTTAAATTAGACCTCAAATAAGATGTTAATTCTGATTCATTAGGGTAGATGTTTTATGTCACGTAAATGCTACTCCCTAGATCACCTTTGCCCCATGGAAAATCCATGGGAAGAGGCCAGCCTGACCAATACTTGCATAATTTCCTTCCAGAAAGGGGGAACTGGGGCCTCATTAAACTACACCATGGAAATCTCTGGGGAAGACTCTACTGAGCTCTGTCAGACTAGGATCTATCACTTCATCCTGCCACTCCCAGTTCTGCTGTCCTTCTGTCCTGTTGGCAGCAGCCCTCAAAGCAGTGCTGGTGGTACTTCCTCTTGACCTGACTGCACGCAGTGGTGGGCTGAGAGAGAGGTAGGATCTGAAGAGGTTCAGTATCTCTTGGCACAGCATTGAAGTAAGCCAGCACACTCAGAGGACAACTGCATCATTTTCATTTGCCACTCAAACCACAGATGGATATGGACGGACAGAGTAACAGTCAGTTTACTGCATGTGGGAGTTTCCCTAGATCCAAGCAATATTATTTCCTTTGACACCAAGCTCATTATTACTGACTATGTCACATAACACATTCTCATTGGTTGTTGTTTTGTAGTCTTTTCTCTAAGCAGTATCTCTCACTTCTGCAGCAGCACTGGGGCAAAGCATTAGGACAGCATGCTCACTCATGAGCACTGTCTAGAAAATCTCTGGACCTCCTGGCAGTGCCTGCAGAGTCCAGTTTAACCAGTCTCCAAATCACACTGTGTCTGAATGGTCCCCATCAGGGGAGAGCACAATGCCAATGCCAATGTCAACAGCTAAGGGCAACGGCGCAGTCGGTACAAGTGAAATGGAGTTATTTCCTGTGCAGTCATCACTCTTCTGCTCTCATTCATCAAATGAGCTTCCCACAAGCTGGGCTTTCACCCAGCTCTTGGCTATTTCAAGTGATAAATCATGATTTCATAGCGTTCTGGTTCTGCTTTAAAAAGCCATCATGAAGAAAGCACCTAATGCATCTGTTTTGAAAATGCTTATGGGTGCAATGAGTCTATTTAATGCTACATATATGCAGAATAGAGAAGTGAAAGTTACATCAGCATCTGAAATCCAAAACTGAGCTTGGATTTAGAGTTTAATGTCAGGTTTGGTTTCATATGAGATCAAGGGCTCCATCCTCAGCCTAACTGATGCAGACTGTACACAGTCTCACTCCTCCTGGCCAGGTTTCCTTAGCAGTAAAGAAATCCTCAGCTTGGAGAAAGGGCCTTTTGCACCACTCTGTATTTCAAAGTCACCTGGCTCAACCAGCCTGGATGAAGTGTCCACAGAGAGCTAATGCTAAGCTCTGCTAACCCATGTCTCAGGACAGGCTGAGCCATTTAAGGGGACAGAATGTTCAGGTGACCCCATACACAGCAAATAGGTCAAATGGGCCCTGTCAGCACACACTTCTACTCCTAGTTCGGCAGGCACTCGGGTTTGGGGAGGGTCTTGAGATTCAGAGTCACAGTCCCACTGCACATTTAATTTCAAAGTCTAGTGCAAGGTTCTTAAGTCTTTCACTTGTTTACAGATATAATGCACTAAGTGAATATAGAATAAGTACGCTAGATAAATTACTTATTGTTAATTCACTGCAAATTCATGTAGTTTCTAGTAATTAGCCTAAGCAAAGTGCAGTGAATATGAATTGCCATCATTCTTCTGCCTTGTCCCAAATGAATGACACAACCACAACCACCATTTGACAGGGAGCATATATCTTACACATACAGTATCTCTTTAAGCACACACATCTGCAATCACAGCTTTGAAATCACAGCTTCTATTTGCTGTCCTCAAAGAAATTTATTCTGCTTTATGCTTAGAGTTCATCACTTCTTACTAGGGATGCAATGCAACCATTTCTTCATGAAGACCACTGTATGGTAATGCCTTATTTTTTCAGTTCTTTCTACACCAGAATACATATTCTATACAGTCTTAGACAATTCAAATCTGGGGTTGGATCAGACTTACACCTTCTCATCTCATGTAATTAGCAAAAATATATCTTATCCTGCCCTACAGTGCCACAGTTTTCAGATTCTTGGGCAGAGTCTCCTGACCCAAGTAGAGAGGCTTTATAGCAGGGGGGAACCCAAATTTGGCCTGGCAGTATTTTTTCCTGTGAGAAGAAATGGTTGGGAAGGAAATGGCAGCCTGACTTAGAATGCACAGAGACAGGTAGACTCAGACGGGGGAGAGAAGTTTGAGAGTTAATTTGATATTCAATAGAGTACGTAAATCAAAATTACTTTTCAATTGGGATGGACTCTATTATAAACAGTGAACACAATCGCCCTCCTCCCATTGCCATCCCAGTGGTGGTATTTGAAGTGAACATATATTTTCCTTCAAAGTTAATAATCTTAAAGTTCAGGCTAGGTTATGTTCTGTGCTGAAATGGGAATGACTGTACATGCACAGTTTATTGATCTGGTCTTAACTTATTGTACTTAGAAAAGCAATGAAACCTGCTATGAAAAACAAAATGAAACATATAACAAACAACACAAAACAAGTAATCTTTAGCAATCATTAATTTTAAAGCCATATCATACAATTCAAAGTAGTGATGATACTAGTCTGAATCTAAGTTAGGTACAAAATTTCTGCTGTCTCCTGTTCAGATTAATGAGTGAAACTCACAGTCAAGCAACCACAGCTCCCCATACACACTCAGGCTCTGCAGCATCTACTGATTTTTTTCTAAAATAGCTGTGAAGAGGTATGAGAATGTGAAGAAAAAGACAGGCGAGAAAACTTTCATTTAAAAAGATCCTGCAACTGTTGAAGTTCACACAGCTTCCCTTCACACCTGTAGCAAGGCAGCGTAAGAATCCCTTGCTTGGTGTGCTCTGTAAAGAAATCCCATGCTCTTCCCATTTTAGTGAGGGTTAAGAGGGTTAACACGGCTTAAGGCAGTGTTAAGAACCTATGTTCATTGTATATGTCACCTTGCTAGAAAGGAATAAAAATAAGGCATCTAATGAGGGTAGCAGAAACATTACTAGCTGGCTTGATCTGAATTCAGATTAAGGAAGGACAATGGCTGATTTTTAAACAAGCAGCTGCTAAAGAAATCCCCAGATCAGCTCCAGTGCTTGTAAGGAAATCTTTTAACTCGCTAGGAGCAAGCCTCAGAAGGTCACTTCAAATGGGGCTGCTTTTCCAGAGCCCACCTCAATCATGGCCTGCTGCCATGTGCACAGCCTGACCTGCCCTCCCTCCTCACTGCAGCCTTACGCCAGGCCACTGTTTTAGGGGAAAGGCCTGCGGAGGGTCTCTACCTGGTGCTTTTCATAGGACTGGCCTTCATGTGGTGACCACACAAACAACCGCTCGCTTTTGTCAGGGAGCCGGCCTGACAGCTCCCCCCGTGTGCATAATTTAGTATTTCAAGCACAGTCGGAGACATCCAGGATGAAAAATGTACAGTGCTGTTTCTTTTCAAGGTGGTCACCACAATATGCATTTTTCAGGCAGAAAAGTCCATTATTAGCACAATGTGTGATAGAAAAGTCCATTATTAGCACGAGGTGTGATCTAAAGCTTGAAAATCCACGTTTGATCAAAACTACATTTTTCCTTGTCTGTGGAGATATGCCTGAAATCCCTTAACAAGCTCAGTGTTGGAGGGTGGAAAGGCAACGAGCACCCCGGCATGAGAGAGGGCGCTTGATATATTCAGTAATCACTGTCTGCTGGAAGACAGCTGAAGTGTCACACACGAAACTCCCATCTCCCTGGAGACGAGTTTTCTGCTGAGGAGGTTAGGAAGAAGCAGTCCCATTGCGAAGCGTTTCTAGTACACACGTGTGAGATGGAAATCTGCACAGGCAGGGCTCCTGCAGCATGGGGACAAGTGGTTTCCACTGCAGGTCACTGGGAACAGACAGGCCTGGGTGGTCAGGTCCTCGTTAAGGAATACTCCTCTTGGAGGGCTTTCCTTTTTCTCTTGTCTTTCTGCTGTCCTTAACTAGAAACCATGGACACAGGAAAGAGATGATGGCAGAGAAAAGAGACCCAGACAACTTCTACCCACCCCTTGCTCCCCTAACCTTCAGCAGAAATGTCTCCTGACTAGAGTTGCTGAAACAGTGCGGTGATGAGAGATGTTTGCTGTATCCAAGCCATCTGTCAGACTTTTATAGGTTCCTGTTTTATCAACATGGCTCTGGTCTGACTCACAGTGATGACCAGAAATGATCCTGTTGCACTTTACCCTTCCCATTTTCCAGCAAATTTACACAGATCTGTAGTATGGGAAATTTTGATGTCCACAAATCTGAAGTATGAGAACCACAGGCTGCTGACGAAACAAAAACAGTCCCCATGAATGTAACTATACTCTCCTTTTGGCTAAAAGGATGAGGAATTGATAGCTATGCCTGTTTCAACTACAGAAATTCTGCAGGTGCCTCAGTGAGGATGGGAGGATGTGCAAGCCCTGCTCTATCTCCCTTCTGAGAACCCAGCCGAGAAGAAAGATGCTTTACAGAGCTGCTGAAGCAAAGAGTACATCCAGATCCATTTGTCTTAATGGCAATGTGTGCTAGAAAACACATGCAGAGCTAAACCTCAACCAGGAAAAATATTTTTAAAAGTTTGTGAACAGATGCCATCCATTCCTTAATGACATTTGCTTCTGGAATAGGAAATGTTTTCATTCTCAGGCTACGCATTCTCTTCTTCCCTTTCTAGTCAACAGGAATGGAACCTGTAAGTCAGAATAGCTTTCTGTCTCCAAACAGACTGAGTCAGTACCATGGTTTTAAAGGGATAGGGGAACGTTATCAACAGTTTACGAGGCAAGAGATAGGGAGAATTTCCTGCAAAATGAGTTGTGATGCTATAAAACAGGTACTGCAGCTTCAGAGCTAACTTCACTTAAAGAAAATGTTACTGCTGTATGAATCAACAAGACTGCTTCCACAGTTGATAATGCTCTGAAAATATTTGCCTTTAAAGATGCAAAATGCTTTCTAACATCACAGATCATGCACAGTGCTACTAGAGGAGCAAAATGGAAGGACGCTGTTCTGATTGGGTGTTTTATGTAATTTGCCCTCCCCTTTCATAAACAGAACTGATGCTTTCAAACAAGTCAGCCTACTGCCATTTGTATTAGTATTAGTACTGAATCTACTGTGCACGTGAAAAATGTATTTACATGCATGCATTGCACTGTACACAGCAGTAATCATGACATATGCAATGGAAGAGATTGCCAACACCTAGAGCATCACTGCTAATTTGTCTATATCATTCTCTTGAGAGAAGGTTAATCTTGACACCAGACCAACAAGTCTGTCAGTGTCTTGTCCATTTCTTTATATAAGATGACCCAGAGGAGGCGGGGTACAGGTGGCAATCTATGTTGGGATCATGCTTTTGGGGCTGGTGTCTGGATCATTTGGCAACTAACTCAGATGCCTCAGTTCCACTCAGTGTGAAAAAGGAAAAAAAAAACAAACAGTAGGGAGGCCTGAATCTATACTGGTGAGCTGGGCTGTGCAGCAGCATTCCTGCCCCCAGAAGGAAATGGTGGTGAAGACAGGACCATCTCTTTTCTGCCTAGTAGGAAGGACTCCAGAGGAGCTCCCTTTTGCTCTCCTGTTCATTAAAAGGACCCAGACCTGTCTTCTTTCCCCAGGAGCACTGCCCTACTTTGCTCATTCTAATTTGATCAGCACTGAATGAAACCACAGCTGGTTTAGATCTACAGACCTCACGATGTGTTTGGAAGGCAGACAGAATACTCAGAAAAAAAAAAAAAAAAAACCTGGTGGAGAGAAGAGGAATCCAGAAGCAGCAGCAGTGTTTGGGATGCCTTATTTGGCAAACAGTGCAGCCTGGGGAGGCTTCAAAGAACAGCCTGAGGGCTAGGGCAATCCCTCCTCCTGCTCAGATAATGTCACCTTATGCTGGAAAAAGAAACCTCACTCATTTTGATATCATTCAAGAAACCCCCCCCAGATACCACTTTAAAGGCAAACTTCCAGGGTGGAAATATCTTAGGCGCTCCTCATAGATTACCAAACTGCACTTTGGGTGATGAAATGCATTGGAAATTTAAGATTTGACATTTTCCCAGTATTTATTGTATCTGCTTTTCTCTGCTGTCACGAGGTTAGGCAATTAAACAAAACAGTTTATCATGGGGTTTCAATCAATTTTCCTCTCAGGTTCTCATGCATGGAGATAATGTTGAATTGCTTAGCTTGTAAATACTGCTGGGCAATGTTTATTTGTTTAAAACTGCTTTCATAAAACCGTGGAATGCTTTGTTAACCCTAGATCACTTATGAACAAACAACCATCCTCAGATTAGGTCTTCTTTCATAAGAGTACCATGGTTTAATCCCTTACTTAAAAGCGATTTTATAAAAAAGTCATATGATCTTTCAAATGCTCCCACTATT
The DNA here is from genome assembly GCF_016699485.2 of Gallus gallus. Classification (NCBI taxonomy): domain Eukaryota; kingdom Metazoa; phylum Chordata; class Aves; order Galliformes; family Phasianidae; genus Gallus; species Gallus gallus. The sequence goes on along the minus strand of NC_052532.1, from coordinate 123,351,009 downwards.
TTTTTTCTCAGTGACCAACACACAGAGGTCACTTCTCTTCCTCTGCTTTTACCCTCCTATAGAATCCACTTCCCGCTTCCCATTTATTTTTAATACTGAGTTTCATCCACAGAAATATATTTGTTATAAAAACAAACTCCTATGCTGCTGGAAATCAGAAATGGCTCTGAAAGTCAGTTCTACCGGAAGAGCTTCCTGTCACAAAATAAAATAGGTACAGATTTAGCAGCAACTACAACTGCACATTGGCTTTGATGTTTTTCTTCTTTACTGCTTATCTTATTTGTTCTTCATATTTATTTCATCAAAATGTTCAGTTGTCTCAGAGAGCTGCAGTTATGCCCATGAGGGCTGCATCCATGGCTGGACACAAGTGGCTGCATCTTGTTCTATGATCAATCACTTAGAGCCCAACCATGACTTTGTAAGCATAGGTAAGTATGTTCTAGCCATCTTCTTTTAGTCCTAACATATCCTTGTCCACCACTACTGCCTTCTCTTTATACCAGAAGGTTTTGTGAGAAGCAGAGTGCAGAGATATTGGCTTTCCATTGCATGTTGTGATGCAAATTTTAGAAAATCAACAGATGCTAGATCTTTCTGCCAGTGGAAATTGGCCAGTGGATTTAAAGCATGAAGCATGCATGAATACAAAGCAAGACTGCATCAGATTAGTTCTTGCTAGGAAATCAGTACAAAAGTCTATTTTTTCCAAGCCCCTCAGTTGACGGATCCCCTCACAGAGTTGACCCTGCCTTTCTCCCCAGCAGACTCCATAGCCCTTTTTGGATGTCTGTGAAATGAAAGCCTGACAATTATCCCCCTCCTGTCTATAGGAACACCAAGTGAGAAGGACGATACTCCAGTTGCCACGTGACACATCCTGAGCTCTGATATTGTGGCAGCCCATGGGCTGTCAGCTGGCTTCTCTAAGGAGACTAAGATCTGTCACACCAGTGTCCCACCTTGTTTTAGAAGGAAGAGCTGAGAAGAGGTGGGGCTGGTGTGCCATGCCCATCTACCACTGTCCTAAAGCTCTGCTGTTAACCATGGCCAGGGAATAAGGGCACTGGAAGCTCCTTGCAAGAGCTGCTCCTCTCATAACCCCAGCAAGGACCCAAATGCTCTCTCAGAGTGAGCCTCAACCACTTGCCTCATGCCTACATCACCACTACCAGGGCTGAACATCCACTGGCAGAGTTGCCAACACTGCTGGAAAAGGATCACCAAATTTACAGGCGACAGTTTCTTTTTTTCCCTGATAAAACCACCATTGTGAAGATCCACTATCTATTATTTAGTGAAAGTCTTTCCTGAAGTGCAGTCACTTGTGAACAGAGATGGGAAAATACATACTTTGGTCTTGGATTTCAGTGTCCTCCTCGACTGACTTTGCTCAGAAACCAGGCCCTGCTGTGTCCTACATCCTTGTACAAATCTGCCTTAATGCAGCTCCAGACACAATGCAGAGAAGGCATCCCAAAAGCAAACAAAGAAATCCTACAGCAAACGTGCTGCTGCTGTGCATGAAGGAAGACCAAGGGCTGCAGTATTGTTATATGTGGGGGTGTTTTGGTGTTCTCTGCCTTACGTCTGTCTCTTGGAAAGATGATTTATTTCCTCCTCAAAATGGTCTAATACCAAGTGGCAGTTACCTGAGTGAGCCTCATTCATAACCTGTGGGTGGGTAATCAGGGAGGGGGGCAAACCTGCTTTTCCCCTAGTAGAGAGAAGGCTTGTACAGTTCAGCTTTGTTCTGAGCTCAACAAGAGGAGCAGTGCACATGTGGTCTTCATTAGTGACGCTCCTTTGAAATGTCTCCAAGCCCTTGGATTGTAACTCTAGCACACAAAGGGGTGGGGGGAGTGAAGAAGGGAGGAAGGGAAGGAGGGAGGAATGAGGCTGCTGGAATTGTCCCTGTGAAATTCAAACAAAGATGGAGATTTTCTTTCTAATTTTTTTCCCCTCACTTATTATTATTTTCTTCTTTTTTTTAATCCCCACAGGCACAGAATTGTTCTTAACCTTCTGAACTGGAAAATACATTTCAGAAGAATCCACTGCTCTTCTGTCAAAGCAAAACCAACAAGAATAATCTCTTTTAAATTACAAGCATTAAATGACAGTGGGGAACAGTTATCATTTTGTTGCTCTCTATGCATATGTGCTTGCGTATATGCTTTTGCGGTCGTGTGAAGCCCGTGGGTCTCCAGCAGCCTGGAGTTTAAAAACGCTTTTGAAGGAGTGGTTAGGGCAAGCAGAAGAGCGGGGATTTGATCTGGCAAGCTGAAGTAATGGATGTTGATTTCTGCTCATTAAGAACCATGTCACAGAACTGCAGCCTAAACAACATGCATCCCTCCGACCGCCTGGCATTTCCTCATGCTTCAAAACTGTATTCCTCTTCTTCCTGGGAACACTAATGAAGAAGGAAGTCATTTGGAAAAAGCCACACTAACTCTGCATATATTATTTTTTCTGTGATTGTGCCCATCAAATTGGATTTTATTAGGATTTCAACACTCTTAAATTCACAGCTGCACATGCGTGGCTTTCCATAACAGAAATCAATTAGATATTGATGAAAGCTAAAGAATCTTAGCAGAATAATAACAAACAGCAAATACAAAGCATGTCAATTAATCCCAGAGGTGATCTGGTTTCTCCCCTACTGCCTGTGGGAAATGAGAAAATTTCATGGCACCGACAAAATGACATCCATGGCTCTTTCTTTGGAAGGCTGCCGAAGCATCCTTTCCACCCCTGGAGGGTTTGAGGCATGCTGATGCGTTCAGCTGGCCAGACAGAGGGCATGAACCTCTAACCCCACACACATACCTCCTTGCTTGCTGAGCTACCTCCCCAGGTGGTCTGAATTTCCCAGTAGATGTTCTCCAGCACTCTGGCAGAACTGGGCTCTCCACTGTCAGCCACAGGGCTCACTGTTGACTGTGAAAAGATGTTGTGAAATGTCAGAATGTACCAACAAGGTTAGACAAGTGAATATTACAGGCTATTTCATGCTAACAATATATCAATGCAGAAAAAAAATACTTCAGTAGCTTTTGTTAAGAGAAAGATCTCACAGGCTGAATGTTGAGATGTGGGAGTCACTTCCCTCGGTTCCTACTTTCTGTACGCGGTCATAAATTGCAGTTAAATGTTATTCTCCTTTTGACCCATAAACTGTTATCCATCAGATGGAAATACTGAAAACTCCCTAACTTTCAGGTGGGCAGATAACCTGTTACAAAAAACTGCACAAAAGAACGGCTCTGGAGTTTTGAATCATGATTATGACTAACAACATATTTTAGGAACTCAGTGCACAAACAGCCTCACTCTAATCTCTCAGCAGGTTCACAGCCAGGCAGCTCTCTCATTTGATAACCAGAGAGACCGGAATCAGGCCCAAGACAGTCATTTTTATACCACTTGGTATCCTAGTAATGGCCACAACAAGGGAATATGAACCTTTTGTCTTCATACTTCTACAGACACATTTCTTGTTTATTTATTGCACTCCATTCACAGGTATTTCCAAAAGCCTGGTATCACTCCTGCTTCTGTAGCTCTTTAAATACTCATTCATGGCAGAAAAATGACCCTGAATAACACAGGGCTGCCATTGCCTGCTTCTTATCTCACCTTCCCCAGCCTAAGCCTCTTATAATGCCATTGGCTTCAATAGACACATCCCTGATAATGTAAATTGGGGCCACTGTAAATAAGATCAAATCATACTGTAGCCCATGTTGTTCTTAGAGGAGATATACAAATCAGAAACAGTGAAGATGCTACATTCTACATTCAATAATAGAACTAGAAATGCTTTTATTTTAATTCGTCAAAAATGTTGGCTCTAGCTAAGTACTAGTTGCCAAACAGGTAGAATGGATTATCATTAATGCACCCTCGATTCAGTAAGCATATTAGTACAACCCAACAGGTATGATGCTATTTTGTTTTAGAGTAGGTCATGACACAGACACAACTGCACCATCGCTTTGGAGGTGTGACACCGGACCACACAGCACTCCTCACTCATTCTCAGTGCCAGGCACACCGTGCCATACAGAACAGTGCTATACGATGGCAGTGCTGTTAGAGATCTCGCTACCCTGACATTCAAGCAGACCAGTTCCTACTGCACGTGTGCTCCTGATTAAAATCTGTGCCTACATTGGCAGCCCATGCTGGCAAGCTGGAGCCTCCTGATGCAAAGGCAAGGAGTTTTGGAGAGCAAGGAGTGAGAAAAATGTAAAATTCTGATCGTGAGAAGCAGTAAAATAGTTCTGCATTTCAGCCTTTTCTAGAATGAAGATGTTAACCATGATTCCTCTTCTGCCGCATGTAAAATGATCCAAGCAAAACCAAAAATGTGCTTTAAAAGTGGCTCGAATAGCGAGACCTTGAAAGCTAAAACTTGTGTGTCAATCACAAAACTTCACAAAATAAATCTGCCAGTGAGCTTTGTTGCAAACTGTATTGGTCACCAGACAGCTTCCTTTATTTTTACTGGGGATTATATCTGCAACATGCAGACGTTCTGTTTAGATTAGCATGCATCAAGTGATGAATCACACAGTATTTAAGAAAAGCACATATTTTGTGAGATACGTCCACTGTTCTGTTTGTATCAGTATATCTATGATATCATTTCTTCCCTGTGTTATTTTGAATATCTCTGTTGCCTACAGGGACTAGAAATTGCAGATGCAGGCAGAGATTTTTTTTCTGAGTTAAATAAACATTTTCAACCAGTTTGTAGTTTGGTTTCAGGTTTCAAGTTCAAACTGGTTCTTCTGTTATCCATACGTTTGCCCATTCTTAACAACAGAGAGTTGCGAAATAAGAAGCTCTGATCTAAATTTTGGTAATGTGACCGCTGCTTTCACATATCAAACTGAAGGTATGCTATTTTCAAAAAGGAAAGGCTGAACGCTTTCTAAAACTCTATCATGACTCAAGCTGGAAGTCTGTCTATTTTAAGTGTTCGACAAATACAACTTCTTCCTTCTGTAATGGGACTGCTTATAGTAAAAGCATAAAATTACCGCTTTCTCCAGGCATTTGGGAGGCACTTATTTGTACTATATGGCTCATGATAATTACTATTAATTACTCTGAAAAAAACGTGTTCTTTATTAAGCATTTTGAAATCTACTGAGAAAAAATACTTCATCAAAGGAGCCTGGAATTATTGATGATGATAACAAAATTCTGCAGATGTCAAAAAATCATTCAGACCTTACCGTAACTTCCATGAAAACATGAATTATGTGTCCAACCCTTTCACACTTTTCTGTGTTTTCAGCATTACTAAAGTGGAGCTATAAGAAAGACGGGGACAGACTCTTCAGTCTGTGGTGATAGGACAAGGGGAAATGGTTTTGAACTAGAAGAGGGGAGATTTAGGTTGGGTATAAGAAAAAGGTTTTTTACAGTAAGAGTAGTGAAGCACTGGCACAGGTTGACCAGATTGGTGATGGGTGCTCCATCCCTGGATACACTCAAGATCAGGCTGGATGGGGCTCTGAGCACCTGATGTAGCTGTAGGTGTGCCTGTTCATTGCATGGGAGTTGGACTAGGTAGCTTTTAAGGGATCCTACCAGTTCAAACAATTCTATGATTATACTCATATGGACTTTCTTCTCTGTAGCAAAGCAACTTCAGCCTTTCTAGTGCCTCTTCAGGAGCAGTTTCTAGCAGACTGCAAATGTTCCCCTGTTCTGCCTCTAAACTGCTCTCCTCTTCACTTTCTGCCCCAGGACTGAGCACAGTGTCACAGCTGTAGGTGTGCTAGTGCTGTCTCTACAACCTGTACAATATTGACAGATTATAATTTCAGTTGTCTGACTCACCATATTGAATTCATATAGATTTGAAGATCTAACTTTTCATTATATCATGGTGTTAGCTATGAGAAAATGAAGCAAATCTCAGAAGGAAAAGTCAGTGTGCAAAGGCTTAATCAGACGTGTGGAAAGGCTGGGCAGATGAAAGCACCTCTCCTCCTCCTCCTCTCTCCTCTCTACTTCTCTGAGGGAGAAGCCAGCCGAGCACACAGACATATGGCAGAGTCCCACGGCTGGTTCCACAGCTGCTGCCAAAGAAGAGGCACTGATGTGCAAGATGATGGGCTAGGGAAGCTGGCCCCACAGGATCAGAAGTCCTCCTCTGCACTCTTAGGTTTGATTTTCACTTATGTTAAAATGGCCCTTTTGTACCTCAGGCCTAGGAGTTGAACAGGATTGGCAGAAGGCAGTTTTTGACATGCATGGCAGAGCTGGATGGAAATACTTGTACAGGAGACAGAGCAAACAGGTAGGTGGTGAAGCAGAACTACCAGCACAAGCTGTCTTTATAATGTGTGGTCAGTGGTGACTGCTTGTACACAGGCACCAAAATATTGTTTTCTATTACAATTCAGAAATGAATCTGTAATTTTCCTGATTTAAACTGTTTTTTCACATTGGAAAGAATGGTTGGCTCCTGACTGAGATTAACCTGGACGCTAATGTTTTTAACACCTCTATTTGTGAGATTACTTAAAGATATGGGCCTGCAGGTATGGCCAGGCTAGGAGAATTTAAGGCTCCCATGTCTGTGATACTTTTCTGATTATTTATAAGAAATACATGAGGCTCAATTTCCTTGAAATCAGAGAAAGTCATTTAGCAAGAGACCATCAATTTCCTTGTTGTGCCAAGGCCCCTTTTCAGCCAGTGCTTGAAAACACCCACTTCATGAATTTTGGCATCCCTGGACAAGCAAGTGGAGCAGCAGGCTGTCTTGCATTTTCCCATACTACGTAAACATCTAGCTGAATTGCAAATAATGTTTATACCCATAACAAGCTGCAAAGTGCAAAACTATGTTGTAATAATTGGAAGATCAAAAGGTAGAGTAACTCTGGCACTTTGGCCTTCTCAGTGTGGTGCTCACACTGCTAGCTGGATATATTGGATTACTTTTTGCCTCTTTTCTAATCACTGTTGTGTTCTTCATTGCAACAAATGAAGCATTGCTTTCTTGATAGTCAGGTTTTATTCAATTCATTGCCGCCGCATGACATCTTAGCATAGCAAAATCAGAAGCTACACTGGATAAGTTAAATATAATGCGTGAAAAAGCCTACTTGGAATGTTCCAGAATTTCCAGTTTTTTAACAGCATCTGCACATAAAGACCCTTTCCCCATGCAAGCAACATGTTTATTTACAGCATGTGCATTTGAGGAGAGGATTTGCTTGTTTCCCATTTCTGTCTTTCATTAAAGTTCACCTGAAGGCAAAAGGGCCAAAATATTTAAAAGAGACCAATGTTAGTCTTCTTTTAATGAACTGTGCAGGCTCCTTCATGGCATGATCATTTCTATTATACAGAAGTCAAGCTTCCATGAATTCTTAGCTCTTTTAAATGAGATAATGGTTCAACTTTGCAGATAGTGATTTTCTGATCCTTGAAATTGTGTTTATATAAATAACTGAAAATAAAAGCTCCCACAAGTGTTTGTGGTTTGTACTGTGGCCCTGTGTTCAGTATCTTGTATGTGTCACCCCTCCCCAGAATTCTAGTAAATGAGTCACTAAATGCTAGTCAGAAGACCAAGCTGCAAAGAAATGCTGCTTAATATTCACAGAAAGCAGAATTTACATTTGGAATTGATAATATTCACGTGAGAAACCTGATTCCAGATGTTAAGCCTATGCGGTGAGAAGAAAAAAATGTGTAACATGACCTCCATATGCAGTCAAATCAACTTTAAATTGGGCTGAAGGGTTGCAACTGAGTGCTTGCAAACATTAATTCTCTTTGGTAAAACAGAATGCAGTTTCTGAATGAGTGAGCAAATTGCAGGCTCTTTGCAGATGATTTGCAAACAAAAACAAAGAGCTATAATGCAAGTGAGGATTCATTTGATGATGTGAACTTTTAAAAGCAGTTGAGCAAATTACTTAAGACAATTCCAAATGTTCGCCATATTGTAATTAATTAAATGTTAATTCCAACTAGAAATGAAATATACTGCTTTGATATAACATACAGGGAGGTAATATAAAATATGCTCAGATTTAGACTAAAATATCTTTCACCAGAAAATATCTATATCACAATATTTTTTTTTGTAAAGGCTCAGTGTTTGGGTTATTAGAAGGTTCAAATCAAGAGGCCCCATTCAGACTTAGAAACGTTGAAAGTTTCCAAGCTTTTCAGTGTGATTCTGAGCCCTGACATTTGGTCTGAAAGATCAGCAGCTCTGGCCATCTCGAGAGTGTTTTTATAAAAATACATTAGCATTTACTTGAAAACCTAAATGGAAACGCTCTGTGTTAAAGGCCCTTGCAAAGGCCCTTGCAAAGGCCCTGAGGGATGTAATCCCAGGAAATAAATAAATTAATTAAATAAAACCCAACTTAACTGACACAGTAAACCTTTGTTGAGACTCATGGGGTCAGATTCAAGATTCTGTGATGTTTCTATGTTTTAAATATCAGTTGCACTCATGCAGTGCGTAGCAGACAGTAAACAGCCAAGATGGCAGTACCAAGGGATTCCCATCTTTAAAACATACTCCAGGCTATATTGCATCCACTCTTCTGCCTAACAAGCAGGACAGTAGCAATGCTGCATACAGAACAACCATATATTGGCAGCAAGAGTTGGAGTGTGTAACAGGAGTACTTGCTGGAGTCACCCACGTTGCCAGCAACCTTACAGAAAATGTGCCTGTGCTAGAGGGAGCCTACAGTATACCAGTATAGAAACCCTCTGTTCTCAAAGGCTTCAGAGCCTACCCATTTATGCAGAGTGAACGGAAGAAGACAAAGCAAATCATATACAAAGCCAAAATAAAAAACACCACACACACAAAAACATCCAACATGAGAAATTGTTGGAATGTGTTTTGTGTGCCCTTATAAGTAGCAAAGAAGGGAGGACAGAATGGAGGATGGAGACCCTATAAGAGGCATAAGTACTCATGGAATCTAGGAGAAAAGCATTATGCACAACCTTGTGAAAAGGAGATACGGGAAAAGTTAAGATACAGTAGCCATATTGCTTTGTGGAAGTAGCCCAAAGGAAATAAAAGGAGCAGCAAAAGCAAACTGCAGTTCTTCCCTCTTGTTTTCCATTAGGAGAGAAAATCACAGTGACTTGGTACACACAGAGCATCCTTAATCCTTCTCTGGTGTGGTATTCGGTGGACAGACAAAGCTGCATCAAGGTGAACTGGTTTCACATTAGTGAGATTTTGTTTCATTCCATGAATATGGTGTTCACCATAAATTTTCCAAGGCACTGTGCTGGGACATTGCTTATTTGGCTGATTCTTTCCAAAATAGGAGAAATATCTTTTGTCTGAGTGATTACTTTTCCTTAGTTACTATCTATCTGTGATAACTAGCTAAAAAAATAACCTTTTGCTGTGTAGTAAGTTTTCAGATAAGGTACATGAACATTTCTAGCGCACCAACACACAAAGGAGGGTCACTGGAGTGGCCAAAATAGAAAACAAGAGAAAACACGTATCTGCTTCTTTTGACTGTAGTGCTGTCTCATGCCTACTTAAAATGTTCATCAAAAATAGTCTGTGTCTTGGTTTGTTTTCTTAGCTGCACAGCATATCCTATGTCTCTGAAGCAGGTAAATGTAACCTTTGTCCAGATTGTCTCTCTGTTCCTTTCTTCTTCTCTGCTCTCAGCTACATCGCCCCTACATGTGTACTCTTGGACTCACTGGAACTTTCATAAAGCAATCCAGTTCATTAATTCAGCACCAGTTTGTCCAAGTGGATTATGCTGAGTGCAAAGAGGGGGCTGATGATCTCCTCTTCCACTCATAGCTGGCCTGGCCCCATAGTCAAGACAAGGGAAATGGCAGGATCATTAAGAGGAGAGTAGGACATCATTATTTCACAGTAAGCACTTAAGTTCAATTCACTGCCTCTCCTAAAAGCCTTAGATAATATATGTAAATAACACTTTACTCCTAGTAACATTTTAAATCCAACCACTGCCTCAAATTTGAGCCAAGGAGCTTCCTTAGCTCAGACTCCTAGCTGTGTTTAGAAGCATTCAATTTTCAAGATAAGCAGGGAGTAACCCAGCTACAAGACTTTGGGTTTCAATGGGAAGTGGCCGCCTCATTGGATTGAAGGAGCATGCTCATATTTTCTGCTGCATTCTGACTTCTTCATTCTTTTATTCTTGTTTGCATAGTGAATTTTCTTTGCCCAGATGGCAATAAGCCTCATGGCAAAACCTCATACTCAACTGCCTTATCCTGGAAGACAATGACCTAGAAACTTAGGCTTCTTAATTCCCATGAAAATGTTATTGATACAGTCTTCCCTAGAGAAGTGCCATGTAAGATCTCACCCTGTTTCATAACTCGGATCATACTTGTTGAAATTACTGATGATAAGTTGCAGAGGGCTGCTCTTAGCGGAGAGCCCTTCTTCTCAGCAGTACAGGGTAAATGAGTTGCACCAGGCTTGCATCAACTCTTGCCATCAACTTCTCTCAATCTATGAAATAGCAAAATCTTCAGGCACTTTGTGGATCACATTCAGCAAATGCAAAAGCTCAGCTAAAACTCTAGGGTTAAAACTGCAGCTAACATCACTGTTTAAGCAGAAAAGAATTTTGTACTAGAGATTTACACCTTCTCTTATGTAGGGACAGCTCTCTTGGGGATGTTACACAAATGATGGAACAAACTTCTTCAGGAACTTCCAACTGACCGCAGCAAAACATGCTGGTTTTGAGCTTGCTCTCTCTAAGATAAACATATAGCATCATTAAAAAGCAGGAACAGAAAAAAAGCATAACAAATGTCTAACTATCTAACTAAACCAAATCACCATATTAAAACATAACATTTCCCCTGAAGAAGGAATGAGTCCCACATGACATATTTCAGCTTGCTGAAGGCACAACGTAAGTACACTGACATTACAGTGATGAAGGAGAAACAAGGTAAAGTCTCATGCAGTACTGCTGCATTGCAAAATGCCTGTAATATCACATTTGAAAGGATACAGATCTGCAAACATGTCAAAGACTCACACAGTGTAGAAATTCAGAGGTTTTAAGGAAATAAGGGTAAACAACCCACACAGTAAGATCACAGGTTGTGCTAATAATGCTTTGCCTTGAAGAGGGTTGCTTTGACATGGTCACTATATGTGTACAAATGGAATGACCAGTATTTTGCTCTAGTGCACTCTGAAGGAAAGAAAAACTGTTTCTCTGGCCCCTATGGCCAGCAAACAGGCTCCATTAGATGCAGAACTCTCTGCTAATGGGAAATATAACTCACCAAGTGCTACTCAACTGCACTAAAAAGCAAACCCCAAAACCCCAGTGTCCTTTCTTTGTTAATGGGTTATATGCCATTTTTTCCTCTGAATGTAGAGGAGCATTTTTGAAAAAATAAATCACCAGATCAGAAGATGAATGACAAATAAGAAGACTGGGAGTTTGGCTATGAACTATTCCTTGGGAAGGCTTGTGCTAGACTAGGAAAGAGCAAGGGAAAAAGAAATGCCTACTTTAATTTGTTTGTGGAAAATATCAAGCTTTTACTGTATAGGTTTTCTTCTTCTTCTTCTTCTTCTTTTTAACTGCTGCAGCTGTGTACAAGAGTTTCTTGCTTTCTACTGAGCAGGTGTTGACTTTTGCTAATGGATTGTATAGCCATACTCTGTCAACACATCAGTGTAATTCAGTGTTTCAAGAAACGGACTGACTGAGACTTGGAGCCACATTCAGAGACATTTCAATTCAAACCTCCAACTGTATTTAAGAAACCATATCTAAAAGCTCCCATCCTGGAGATGGAATGTGAAGCATGCAGGAAATGTTATCTTATTGGCCTCACATCTGCCAGTGATTGTGAAACAGCTTCATTATTCTGGGAAAAAATACAAGCGCCATTCCAGGCAATGAGAGATTCATGTAAACTTGTTAAACTTTTAGGGAATACAAATAATACGGAGTCTGGAAAAAATCTTCAGTGCCCCATCATGTGAAGATAAGATTGGTGTGAAAGACCACCTTTTGTAAACACTTCCCATCGGAAAATGCACCTAGAAGCATATACTCCTAATATTTCTTGTTAGGCCTATTTCTTAAAATCAGTTATTCTCAGTAGGTCTGCATTCACAGAAGATAACAGAGTACTCCCACAAAAGTGTGTCATACAGGTGAGAGAGCAAAAGAGGATGCTGAACCACAGTGCTCATGTTTATCTTGCACTGTAGCCCCTGGACTCAAAGCTAGGTGGCACCTCCCCTGTGCACTGTACTGTGTGCTGTGTACTGTACTGCAATCTCATCTCTTGACTCAGCCCAACCAAAAGGCTTGGAAGCTCTCATCCAGCCTGTGGCCCCTACAGGGAAATGAGCATAGTATTGCACACACATAGACCTGGAAATTCAATTCTGGATGCTTCTCAGATCTTCATTTCAGTCACTCCTCAGTGGCCCTAGAGTAGTGGGTGCATCCACTCTGCATAATGTGGTATTTGTGAAGAGATATTAACATTGCAACCAGAGCTGAAGGCTATCATACTCCTGCCCTGGATCTCCCAGCATCCTTTTCCACAAAAGGGGCAGATTTACCCTGCATACATGGGTATGCATATATAATACATACAAACATGTATTTCTCTTTCAGGCCAGGTATAAAGCAAATAAGCAGTGAGATTTTTAGCTCAGAGAATCAGCGTAGGGCTTAAACGAAAGGAACTTATCTCTGAACATAATTTTAAACATTTCTTAATATTTACACAAACAAGTAAAAGCTATGTTATTCTGTGGATCTATTTCTATTTCTGTGGTCTGATCTTTTCAGCCATGTTAGGATTAAATTTGAGCCTCAAAAATCACATGGAGTTCCACATCGACTACAAAATGCCAATACACAGAGCATTACATACATGCTGGTTGCTGGCCAGCTGGCATTTTAAACAAATAGTTCAGGGAAAAGCAAGTTTGGTTGGGGCTGACCACAGCTGGCTTCTCATTAGACTACATTTTCAGAATGTAACATTGCCAAGCCTCTGAAGTTTTAACGACTTATTTTAGACTTTCTCTGATTCAATAGCCTCATAAAATGAAGAGGGGAAAAAATGTACCATGTCAACTCCCCGAGTATATAACTTTGTGCACTTCATTTATTTACTAAATGTTTCTGTTATACTACATCTATTTTTTGTACAATGGTTTGAATGTCATCCTTACTCTTGCCACATAGTAAGTGTGGTAGCTGAAATGGCTCCTTGAATGGATGTGACCCCTACATAATGTAAGCATTGCCAAATGTTGCCTCTTGGCCTTTGGAAGACCACTAAATCATTATAAATCTGCAAAGAATAAAGAGACAATACAGTATAACTAAGCTTGTGGTACACTAAGAAATGGTCCAGAGTTATGAGAAAGCAGCAGCAATTGAGAAATCAGAAGGTGGGGTCTTTTAATCATTTTCACTTCCAGATATATTGGAGTATATACAAGAAACGCTCAGTGATTTAAAACATAGATGTACAGAAAATGTTAATTGAAAGCCAATTATAAATCACCATTTTCCAGTAGAGATTCCAACATCATTCCAAGCTTCAGCTCAGGATTACATTACATCATTCTTTAGGAAAAAAGGGTCTAGGCTATTTGAAACTGACTAGAACATGTCAAACAAAATACAGTGTTTATAAATAGCTTAGGTTGTTCTAAATTTAACATAATATTCTTGTTCTGCACAGGTCTTTTGGTAAGTGATTAAACATTGGAAGAAAATCACAACTGTTTCCTTTAGAGATTTGTTCAGAAACAGTTTAGTACTGACTTGGATGCATCATCTGCTAATTACTTCTGGTGAGCAATAATATTTAGAAGGCTTCCAAATAATACTTTTCTCTCCTACACACTTTATAACTTCAAATGTTAATTGATCCTTTCGAACTGTGAAGGAGATTTTGGAAAAACTATTGTCCTCTTCTACAGACTGAATGGGAAACAGTAGTCTTTCAGAAAATTAGTAACAAAGTTGTGACAAGAACTCAGAAATTTTTAGCTCAGAACTTCGCAGATGCCTTCTGTCCAACAGGACAGGGAAAAAAAAACTCTCAATAATATTAAAATACATCACAAATACATTCAGAAGAGACACACGGTAACTAAGAAAGTAATTACAACTAAAATATGTCAATTGTTAATAGATAATTATTGAAGTGTGGCATATAATTTACTTTCCTAACACGACATCATAGGAACACACAAAAAATGGTACATCATAATGAAGGTAGTGATGTTTTAAATAAGTTTTCATGTTTGTTTACATAAAAGAGATTTGCAAATATGTCTTAAATATGAGTTTCCCTAACTTTTGAATGTTTGACTGCTGATCTTTGAATGTTCTTACTCCAAAACTCTATTATATAACATGAGTATGGAGGAAGCCACTGATTTCGAAAGTTACTGATGCAAAGACACTGTCAAGTTTTAGAAAATATGCAGTCTTTTCTGTTCTGGCTAACCATAAAAATTTCACAAACAAACATCACATCAATGCTCATGTGGATGGGCACCACAAGAACAATCAGGTGAAGAAGACCTATCCCCCTACTGTCCCTCCAACCCATTCTTCCTCCAGTAGGGTGCCTCCTGTAGCTTCAGGAGGAAGCTGGCTGAATGCCGAGCAAGATTTTCGCTTCCTCTCAAAGATGCAATGGCAGTGCATCCTCAGATAAGATAATACAGTATCTGGAATAATCATTTTTGATCTTTTCCTAGCATGGATCACATCTTCATGCAGAGCTGGCTGAATGCAGATTTCCCTTTCCTGTTATATTTTTCTGACTATCTCAGTAGCTTTCTTGAGAAAGTAATATCAAAAACAGTGCAACGGACTTCCCAGTTTCTGCAAGTTCATCAGGAGCAGAGTCCAATGCTCCCTGACTAGATTCTTTTAGTTATTCCACATGGAGAATTTAATACCACATTTAAACATTTGATGATGTTTGATGTTACATGGGATTTTGATTTAGCAGAGAGATACAGCAATGTGTTGAAATCACCATGCAAACACAATATAGCAGTTGCGACTGACATACATACATTTGGATCACAATGCAAATGTGATACTCATTTCCAGGTTTTATACGCTCACTATGATGCCACGAAACATTCCCAACAGAAAGGGATGCATGGCATGAAGCCAGTTCAGAAGAGTTGTCCTCTAAGTTCACTTTATTGATTGCTCAATTTCATACTCTAACCTGGGTCTGAGCCATGTACACATTTTCCTCATTACTGGTCTGGCTACCTCAGGAAGACATTCCTACTCTTGATTAACTCAGGGAAAACTGTGGATCAGTTGATCGGTAATTTATCTGAAACAAAGGCCGCTCTCCATTTCCCTTAAGTTTAGCTGTGGTCACTCCCTGCCTTCTTCAGAGAGCTTCACAGGCACATCGTCGTTGACTGTCTCCACTGAGCGTTCTTCCAGTGTAAGGTTGTGCTCATCAGTCACAAGCATATGATGTCAAAAAGTTCTTTGGACATTATCAGAAATTGCTCTATAGACAACAGCAAGCAAATGCCTGAAATACCATAATTCCTCTAGTGCTATGAAGCCAGTTCGGAAGGATAAGATTAGGCTCCACTTGAAAGTGATTTTCTAGGTGATTCTGGGGGGATGGGGAACACAGAGGGAGAAGAGAAAGCCTGTTCCTCTGTTCAGAGCATTAGTTTTTTCTAAAATGAAGAAGTAATTACATGGAGTCTTTTTCCCTTTTTCTCCCTTTCTTTTTCCATTTCTACTTAGTAAAAATTTAACATGATCATGACTCAGGCAAACTATGCTTGGCCTCCATAAGCACAATATGCCCCATTTCCTGCAGCTAGCAAGGGGTATCAGGTTTCTAGCTGTGGCTGAAAAATGCCTGCTGCATTTGGCTTCAGAAGTCTGAAATGGAGTGCTTGGGCTCACTTCACTCTACTCCCAGTTTCCAGAAAGCTTGATTTATGCACTACAGGATCTCCTTATACAGAACACTAAGAACAGAATCCTACTTTGATGTGTGCTTATAGAGCAGCTATACTACAGATATATATAGATATTCTCTATACTATAGAGAAAAACCCTTAGAAAGAGGAACAGCACAATACTCATGCTCTCCCCCTTTTGCTGAAGTTGGGATTGTTGGAATGTTTTGGTATTTAGATCTACATACAAAAGAAAACACGCAAACAAAGTATTTTGATTTGGATGAAAACAAAAACTTCCCATTTCTTGCCAAATAAAGCAAAAAACAGAAGGCAGATGGAACATTTGAAGGTTTTCCATGAAATAAGAAATAATAATAATAATAAAAACCACTATTGTTTTTTAAATGTATTTTTAGGAAAGGCAAAAGACTAGAAAGTTGAGAAAGCTTTTGGACAGTAGCTGTAATCTTGCCCAGTAATTCAGTGAATTTTAGACTCCACCCAGGGCTTAGAAGATCCAGGCCTATTTTCTCCTCTGCATGTGGCAGTTTGATTTTCTTGCCTTCCAGAAAAAGATTTGAACCACCAGCCCATAGGAGATATGTTGGATTTTTACTTTCTTCAGTAAAGACTTTCTTACTTTTTTGTTTGTTTGTTTGTTCTTGCCTGTTCTTTTCAGCCAAAAGATGATAGATGATAAAAATAACACCTTGGGGTACTGCTAGGAGCCTGAAGATGATGTGGTCACAAGAATCAAGATTAAATTCTGTTCAGCTCTTAGGCTGCATGGATCTTCTCTTCTGCTCTAGGTGAAGGAATCATAGAATCATTAAGGCTGGAAAAGACCACTAAAATCATCTAGTCCAACTGTCAATCCATCACCATCGTGTTCACTAAACCATTTCCCACTCCTGCAAGTCATCAGACGTATAGCTTTCAGACTTCCAGCTTTTTGTCATCTAACCACATCTAACCACGTACAAAAAGCAGAAATGTAAGAATAGGAGAGCAGAAGTCTGTACACACATTTTTACACAGCTGAAGGTCCAGAGATATGGACCTCTCAGGCACAAAAGGATTTGAATGCAGATCTCCCAAATCAAGAATTAGTTGGTCCAAAGAGACCTTTAACAGTTTTTTTTCATTCCAGACCCATTTTAATAACCAAAAGTATGGATGCAATTTACTTTCGATTTCCATCTTTTTTTTTTCCCCCCCAGGAAATCTTTTTCAGAAACTCAGGATTTCTCCAGACTGATTTCCTCCATGTCTGGCATTATGCTGAAGCACAAGAACACACTGTACAGTGATTACAGCAGAATATCTGATGGTTCGAGAAATAATGGTGGGGAACAGAACCAAAGGACAGCTGTTTTATAAGTTTCTCTGTGATAAACATGAGCAGGTAATGTAATAATGTGTATATATACATATACACATTATATGTATATATGCATATATATATATCCTGAATAGGAATTCTCATGACCTTTTTTTCCATCTTCTATTTGAGAGAATATTAACCCAATGGTCTTGCTTAAAACCTAAATATTGTTATTCTCCTGCATTGTTATCAAGTTAATTAGGGAATAGGGCATTTCTCCCACTTCAGTACTTCCATCTGTTTCTGATTTACCAGTTTCGTGTATTATGAAAATGTGCCAGACAGCAGCACCATCCAATATGTTTTGTGTTCACAGTATATATATGAAAGATGGTTTAGTAACAGTAATTAAGCATTTACTGGCCTTCATTTTAGCTCAATATTTCCTTTGTGGAGAGGAAATGCTCCAGCTCCTGCAAAATTGTCACAGTGACTGCTGCATGCACATGGCATAAAGAAAACTGCATTTCAGCCTCCCACTGGAGCCTGCCAATGAAATTGTTAAATGGTAAAATCCTGATTCATCTGAAACAGTCTTGTTGGCATTATTATGTTCCTATAAGTTAAAAAGAAATAAAAATCAAGATTGCATTATGCTACATCTTTTCCAAATATTTGGTCAAAGGCAGCCACCAAAACCAAATTGCTTACACTCAACAGGGACAAGCGAAAGAGTAGAAGAGTGCATGCCAGGCAGGAAGAGGCCATAAAACAGATTTCTTCCAGTAACCAAGTCATTTATGGCACTGTCTGAATCTCAAGACATTGCTCTAGCGGTAGAAACACACAGCTACCTACAATGCTAACACTGCTTAAAAAAAATAAAAGTTTTCTGAAGGAAAAAAACATGAGAAATATGGTCAATTGCTACACACACAAAAAAAAAAAAAAAAAAAAAAAGAGTATACTGCCATTCATAAGGCTGGGATGAAATGACTACCCAAATCATTATCACTGCAGACAGAGGAAAACACACATGTGTAGAAATAGTAATCAACAGATTTCTGGAATTATTTTTCCCTGTCCCAGTTTTACCACTAGTTTTCTGCTACGGGTAAAATGGGGCATCAGAATGAAGCACAATATTTCACAAGATACAGTACATTTATACTGTCACGTGCAGAAGCAGAGGAAATATCTGCATATCTCCCAAGGCAGGCTACACTGAAGAAATCAGGTGACAGAACAGAGAACTGCTTGGAAGCATGCACAGTTCTGAAACAAGAAGCACTCCTTTGTGTTACAATACTTTCCCTCTTTCATTTCTATTACCTCAGCACTGAGAAGTATATCACATGGCCCAAGAACTGTCACATTTCTGGCTCATACAGGATACTAAAATGCTCATGGAATTGCATGGTGTACCTTATCAGCTGATAAAACACAAGAAGAAGCCTGATGTTCAGTTTTTTTGAAGTCAAATGGAGATATGAAGGAATTCCCCAGCTTCTGGCCCACCAACAAGTACAGAGAATACCTTGTAAGGCTTTGGACAGCCTGGTGGGTCTGCAAATTCATACTCATAAGCAACTGGTATTTGTCAAAGGCAGCACTGTACTTATTAAGAGTATAGTATGCATTTCTTACCCATATAAGGAATATATATATTTTTTATCTGACAGAGGCACAGTAATAAATATTAGGATTATGCAGTCCTTCCAATTACAAAAGATCTCCCGAACAGCTATGCTCACCAGAACTTTACTCTCTGGAAGAAAATAGCAACCACATTTATTGATTTAAATGGCAGACATCTTCATTATGCATGAACCAGATATAGAGGCTTTCCAAATTTCCACAAGGTTGAACACAGATGTTATTGAGACTGCTCTGGAGTCAAAATGGGAAGACTCTTCTGATCTGAGTTTTTACCTGTCTATGAGCTCCCAATTCAGCTGAGGTAGCCTAAGGTTCATGAAACTGCTTTACTAATCCCGTATTTGCCCTCCAGAAAAAAAAAGCAGCTCAATTTGCGGACACTGCATAGTAAACAAAATCCACTTCACTAAGGATATTTAGCAACTTTTAAAGATTAATTTGTTTTGCCTCACATTGGCATGCACAGTATATTTACTTACAACAACAAAAAGGTAAACTACAATGTGTCCACAACATTAACTCATAGGATGTCCTTCAGTGCAAATACATCAATTGTTCAAATCAATTTACTTATTCTGGAGTACCCGGTGACTAAAATAAGCCAGAAAAGCAGAACTTTTAAAACTACAGCCCAAAAGAGCAGAAATACACATTCTACTTCAGTGAAATACAGCTATCTGCAACTTTCTCCCCAGTTGCAGTTGTGCTTCTGTAAGAAGTTTCAGACCCTAATCCCAGTTCCTTACAGTTGCCTCTCCACTAAGTTTCCACAGTTGCTTGCTCCACCAGCAATCCCATCTGCCAGCACCACTGTCATCAAAAGGTTCTCCTTCACCTGCTTAACTCAAAATTAGCCTTTTGTTTCATTTTTAAATAGCTGAAATAATGGGTTTTATCTGAGTCATTTGAACTATAACCTCTCCAACAGAACGTCCTCTGCATGCTAGGCAGCAGCATTCAGCTGAGGAGCAACAGAAAAGGAGTGCTAAACATAGCACAGGGATAGGCAAGAGCAGAGCAGGACGTCTGCTTAGAGCTGAAGTTCCACTACTGGATTTAAAACCATTTCATCAGGTATTGGATGTTTTTTAAAGAGCCCCATCATTGCAGAGTTTCTGTTATTCTGCTAAATAATTTGTAATAACCAAGTGAAAAACTTCATTTTGAGGGGGATGGATGCAAATCAGCCTTGGTGGTTTGAATGACTCTAAAGGTGACTTTTAAAAATTATTTATTTGTATGCATGTGTGTGTGCGTGTGAGTTGGCATGAATAAGTAAACACATAGTAACCATTCTATAATGCATGTGCTATAGTTCTAGACGTGCTTTCTCCTTTGCTTTTACTGAAATTATTGAAATTGTTTCCTACAATGCATATAACTCCTTTCTAACAAAACTGTCGGATTTATCTTGGAAGTGCTGTGATTCTAAGTGCTTTACAGAAGATGGAGATGAGCCAGGGACACTGCTCCCCATGTGAGAATGAAGGAGATTTGGTAAGGTTTGGTACTACAGCTCCCTCAAGACAATGCACAGTCACGATCTGCAGCTTAGCGTTGGAATTAATCAACACAAGCCATTGTAATGCTTTGAATCAGTGAAGCATTTCAGTGAATCCTAGATTTTCATATTTTGTATATATCAATATTTCAGAATTTCCATTCAAAAGAAGATTTTGAAATTTTTGTCCTGTTGTGAAATAAAACTAATTGAGATGGTAGCAATTTCTATGTCAATCCTGCAATTCATGTGGCTCAAAACGTGTAGTATTTTCTCATAATGTACGCAGACTCATGGGTACAACTGCAGATGTGCTGGGAAACTTACAAAATCAATATATTCAGCTTTCCCAATGAGCCACATGATGACTATGTAAGTATATGGGCTTTATTTTGTTCAGTATCACAAGCAAGAAAACCTCTTGCTGATATTTCTGTATCTTGATTTCCATGTACTGTAATCCCAACTGTAAATACAATCCACCTCATTATAACAAAACGTCTTTGTAGAACACACATTCTTTGTCTCAGGGCTAATGTTTGAGGAGTATAAAGGCTACATTCAATGCACTCCAGTCTGCAGCTGGAAAAATGACTGGAAAATTACTCCCTGGCCCAAAGCCAGCAGTACGTTTGCTCAGGACATAATGCAATACAGGGCATGCAAGGCTCTGATCTGTATCTGCTTTTAACTTGTGATAGGGAAATCCAGCTGTTCCTGTAATTTGCTACCTATGACTTACTAACAACTTAAGCACATACTGGCCATGTAATCTGTCAGGGCCTTGAGGTCCACATGGCCATGCCAGGGCAATGTCTCACTATAATACCCCTCACTGAGCCTAAGCCTGACCCTCATCTGCAGGCCCATGTCCAAGCTGGCTTCAGCTTATTCCCATCACTATAGAGATACCTAGAGCCAGGGTTGCCCCACTGCCCCTGTCTGCCTGCTCCTGACTGGGATGGTGGGACTTTCTGGTGGGCCTTTCTTCTTAGTCATCGAAGTTGAGATCATGACCTCATTGGCCTGTCAGCTCATTTCCTCTGCTCACAAGCTAAAGTTTATGTTTCCACTGCTGGGCTAGAGTGGAAGGTCAGCATCTCCTCAGTTTGGGAAAATCAAACCATTTTTATTAAAGATAGACCCTGTCTTCCATTCACATCAGGACTGGTGCTACAGGTTGCCAACACTACGAAAGACTTTTCCCTGACACTGAATGTCAGAAAGAAGGGTAGATCACAGAGTAAGTGTCATAAATAAATCAAAACCCACTACAAAGCATGAGATAGAACTGGAAGCAGAAATTGAAGGTAGGTCAGAGGACAGGAAAGGGGAATTCTCTTCTGCACCAAGATTATGTGTGTGAATTGCCAGTTATAATGGTTACAGTAGAGAAAAAAAAACAACAAAAAAACAAAACCAAAAAAATCCCAACACCAGCAGTAACAAATATCTAGGTCACTAAGGCAGGGATTTGCTTTAGAATAACATAAAATGTAACTGCATTCATAAGCATATTGAAAAGATTTCCAGGACCGTGTTGTAGCATGTCTTTACACAAGCATTGAAAACATATGAAGAAAACTGCTACTTCTGTGCGTGTTGAGGACAGTGATGGGAGGAGATGTCTGTGTCCTTCGTATTACATGTTGTATTCAGTATTACACTTGCAGATAAATTAGGTGTTTGAGCACTGCCCAAAAAACCTGTCTATCCCGCACTGCAGTGCTGTGTAGAAATGTGCAAGCTAGCTACAGCTACAGGGCTGCTAACCTTCCCTGTTAGCAACATGCAAGCACCTCAGATGTCCTGCTGGAAATGAGCTCTGCAGAGAAGGACCTGGGTATCCTGGTGGACAACTAGGTGACCATGAGCCAGCAGTGTGCCCATATGCGCAACAAGGCCAATGGTGTCCTGGAGTGCATTAAAAAAATAGGACAAGGAGTAAAGGCCTAAAACATTAACACAGGAATTTCCATACTAACACGTGGAAGAACTTCTTTATGGTTAGTGTGACGGAGCAGTGGAACAGGTTGCCCAGAGAGGTTATGGAGTCTCCTCCTATGGAGATATTCAGGACCCATCCAGACTCCTACCTGTGTACCTGCTTCAGGGTACCTGCTTCAGCAGGGAGTTGGACTTGATGATCTCCTGAGGTCCCTTCCAACCCCTTCAATGAGCATTGTCCCCTCCTGTCCTCCAAGAGATTCAGATAAATATTAGAAGCTTCTATTTCAGAAAAAAAATTACTAATGTAACTGAGAATCACTGACATTTGCCTTTGGGAAGTATGGCTTCTATATATCCCACATTCTCTTCTTCTATGGATGAGCTCTCTTTGGTGTCAGTATCTGTACTGACAGATTTTAAAATAGCTTAAATCACCAAGAAGGAGACACCAGTTAGAAAGTGCAGTCACAGAGGAGTAGCCTTTAAAGGAGATGGAAGGAAGCACAACATGGCTTTTGCATAAAACGTCACAAACTCAGAGCTAATTCTGCCCAAGTACAAGTCTTACTCCTGAAGGAATTAGCTTAGAAATAAAACTCAGGACGTCTATTTTTTCAGCTGTTCACTTTGCACTCCAGTGAAAGGCTTTTATTAATTAACCAGAGTGTTAATATAAGTGTTTTTCAATATATCATATAAATGAAAAAGTTCTGATCCAAATCCAAGAGTTTAAGAATTGAATTTGCAAGCTCACTTACTTATGAATATGTTTCTCCCATTGTTCTTGATTACTGTTTGATTTCAAGTGGGGCCAACCCTAGCTGAACACTAGCTGAGTTGCTGTATTGGGACCCCAAGCATAGACACGAGTTTCATCTTCTCTTGGTTCACTGGTCTTTGTCCCATCCTTGGCATCTGACACCCTTCTAAGACAAAATATGGATGCCTGTTATCTCCGCACAGCAATGGGGTTAAATGGTCTCTAGGCTATCTTAGGCTTCTAGACATCACAGTGATTTAAACAAACCGAATTCTTTAAATCTAGCCTGCAGCATGCTGGACTTACGTGTTACTCTTCAGTGACACAGGACAGATGAAAGTTAGCAGATGCCCAAGATGTGTATGGGTTTCTAAATACAATTATCCTCTACTTAAGTTAGCACAGGAAGGATACAGAACTAGACAAAATAATGAACGCACATGCCTCTATTTCCTTCCCCCAGTTTTTTTCCAGATAGAAAGGAGAAAAAGATTGTCTCAACCTGCACAATTTGGGGTGGTAGTTGTCTTTGGATTTTTTTTTTTTTTTTTTAAATGATCTCTCAATCCTCACCCTCCTCTTATGCAATCATGTTTCCTCTTTGGCTAATCATATCTTCATAGGAGCATTAGCTTTTCTCCTGTCCTCAGTTTTGACAACGCTTTCAGTTAAAGGTTTGCAAAATGACATCTAATTCCTATCCTTTGCCACAGAGAGAAATTCCACTGCTCTGATCTCTGGGTTCCTAAAAAGAAATCAGATACATTTGTCCTGGTGGGTGTTAGTTGTTTCATTGCTCCATTTACCCAGGTTTGAATGAGATTTCCTCAGGTTAATAATATAATCATAGAATTGTTTGTGTTGGAAGGGACTTTTAAAGGTCCAACTTAGTCCAACTCCACTGCAGTGAAAAGGGACACCTACAGCTAAGTCAGGTGCTCAGAACCCCATCCAGGCTGATCTTGGATGTCTCCAGGGATGAAGCACCCACCACCCCTCTGGGCAACCTGTGCTAGTGCCTCACCACTCTTATTGCAAAATAAAATAAAATTCTTATATTACTTTTAAATCTCTACTCCTTTATTTCAAAACCATTTCCCTGTATGCTATCACAACAGACCTTGCTAAAAAGTCTGTCCCATTCTTTCTGATAATGATTTTCCATTAATAATGCTGTGCCATTGTCCCATTGAATTTCAGCCAGATACAAGAGTAGAAAGATTGCACTGAAGGCACCGAGGGCAAAATTCAAACTGAAATTTAAAATCTAATATAAAACTCCTAATTTAAATAGAATTCATAAAGCCTACGTCTGCCATTTCCTCAAATCATCAGTTACTCATCGTATGAAATTTATTTTGTGGTTTTTAGCAGCAACACAGTAAAAAGTTCATCATCGTACTTCTCTACAGCTAAACTTAAACTCAGTTCTATGGACACGCTGCAGTCTGATTGAACTTGTGGATGGCACATTCCAGTACTGGTCTGGTCCAAGGAGCTCACTATCGCAGTGCGTGGTGGAATGACTCAGCCCAGGCCAAATACTTAGCTCATAGTAAATACAGTTGGGATTTGTTTGATCTTTGATAAAACGTTTCAGATCATTTTTCAATCGTGTGATGACAACAAGGCCATTCTAAGCAAAACCAGGTACTTTCTGAAACATGAGATTCTGCAAATCTCTGGAAGTAGATTAATTGCTTTTGCTTTAAGAGAAGAAGAATACAGCCGCAGTAAGCTAGTTACTGCCGGGAGGGAGATGTCAAAGGTGTGAAAGAGATAAAGAACTCTCTTCTAATGATATTTTTCTGCCAAGTCAACGGTGCATTCTAAAATTGCCTCTGCAATATAATAGCAAGGAAGGGATAAAATCCAGCATATGTTAAAGGAATATGACATCATGAGGTGAATTACACTAAATGGCAATTACATTTATTACTTTGGATTTGTAAAATGATAAAAGTTACTCCAATCATTAATATGATTGCAAAATTTTGTGCGTAAATCATCATGCAAAATATTGCAAAAACCTTAGTGCAGAAGGGCTGTCTGCTCTTTAAAAGCTGAATACTTGGGACGGTTTTCAAATAGGTCTGATGATAGCTTTATAAAAAATGCTGGATAAAATGATGGCTGTTTGTCATTTTACCTATTATAAATTATCTTTCTGCAACACCTTGAGACCTCAGCAGAGATCAGAAACACATTGTGCAAAGCACTCAGTTGAAATGACAGTAAAAAAAAAAAAAAATCCCATCACCCCCCAGAAATGCAGTTCAAAGGCAAACACAAAAATAGCAAAGAATGAGAAGGGGAGCCACTCAGTGATGTGTGCATAATGGATTGCGACTGCACTTTCCCCTTGTTTCTGCTAAACTGAAAAATCTATTTGGGAATGTTTCTTCTTTCCCTGTAAATATGCTCAATAAGGTTGTTTTTTTTTTTTTTGTGTGTGTGTTTTTTAAACAGGTCTTGCTAATCATGGCTTTTCAGTATTCATTAGTAATAAATTATTATTACTATTATTGTTATTTCTGGAATGTGCATGTTTTTCTTCTGCCTCTGTTCTATGCAGAAAAGCCCACAGAGCAAAAGAAAGTGTGTTATTTTGGGGATAAGGGTCAGATTGGGGCAGGGGGTTGAGGATGGGGTCTGGGGGTGTGGGATTGGGAGGGGAGAGGCAAAGGAGGGGACAGCTTTGCAAATGCAAGTATTTAAGTATCACATTTAAAAAGCAATAAGGAAAAAAAATCATGTGAAATTTTACTTTTACCCAGGCATCATTATAAAAATAAGCACACAATGCACATTTTAGAGCTTTTTTAATAACAAAATGGGGGAAAAAAGCCTAAACTATAAAGGAGTTACTTATTCTTTACCAATATGCCTATCTTAATTTGAAATTCATTAAAACACACACACAAAAGCAGAAACAGAAGGGATATACTAACCACCTCCTCATTGTATTATAAGAGGCTTACTGCAAGGCTATAATAAAATAATCCAGTTTTCTGTGCAAAAGAGTAATGAAGTGGATCTACATTTGAGTAGCAACCAAACCTATCATTTCCAGGTCTGTTCTTGTGTATGTGCACAGAATGTCTTGTGTCATGCATAACAGATCAATTAAAATATTTAAGTGAGTGAAAAGCTTTAAGATCTCCTCTCATTAAACTATAAGATGTAAACTGTTAAGTGCACTTTGGAAACACATCTTGTTTGGTTATTTGTTTCAGTAGATGTGGTGAAGGTAAGAAAAACAGAAGAAAAAATGAAATACATCCATTCTACCTCCCAGGGTCTCCTCCACTGCACTCATTAACTGCTCTGTTAAACTGACTAAAATGTTATGGGGGGGGGTTAATGGCAATGGCTTTTCATAATTGTTCTTCCCTAAACTTCCTCTTACTTGAATTCTAAATAATTCAAAGTGAGGGGAGATCAGAGGGAAGTCATAGGTTAGGGATTATGAGATTACAGGGCATCTGCAGGAGGGTGTAATCCCCACCAAGGCCCTGCAGGGGAGATCTCTCCCACCAGTCACTGCGACCACACTGAATTCTTTGGGGCTCTTTCCCTCTGTTGAGCTCAGGCATTTCTGTATGCCCCATGAGAAGCCTGGTTCCTGTGCCAAGGCCTGAGCACCGTGCTCCCACATGACTAATAGACAAATCACAGAAAGGTGGAAACTACCACAGAAACTCAATGTAAACAAAAGCAGGAAGTGATGCTTTTTTGTGCGTGCCTACTAGCCAAGCCTGCCATGACAGATAACTTGATCCAACTTTGTATGTTAGAAAGTTTTATTACATTACCTGTCCTTACTCTGTGCAGCAGTGAAAAACTCAGCTTGTCTGTACGATACGCGTAGCTGCTTGACTGCTTGCTCACAATATTTACCAGTTGCAATAAAATAAAACTAGTGAGTCATGGCTCAAAACACCAAGCTTTCTAACTTAAATATGGGACATGAAAAATACAGGGTATGGAAAGAATGCTTATTATTATAGGGTATGTCCTTTGCCTTTGCCTGAGGTACTTTTCCCATAGTTCAGCAGTACAACACTGCCTGAAACAGACTCTAAGAATCAGAATGGTTTGGGTTGGAAGGGACCTCACAGCCCACCCAGCCCCAAGCCCTGCCGTGGACAGGGCTGCCCCCCACCAGCTCAGGCTGTCCAGGGCCCCATCCAACCTGGCCTTGAGCACCTCCAGGGATGGGGCACCACAGCTTCTCTGGGCAGCTGTGCCAGAGCCTCACCCTAAGAATGACCCTCCCTGACAAGAGGCTTCTAAGCAGGGAAGGGTACTGTGTTGAAATGTAGTTAAAGTGATTGTGATGAGACTGGGATATTCAGGAAAAAAAAAAACTACACAAAGCACTTCATCTGACCTTCAGCTAGGTCTGGATATCTCTGGAGTAAAGATCCCTGAGCAAACTTTAAACAAGCTCCCCTGGGTGCAGCATCAGTCAGATTGGAAATATAGAGTTCCCTGGGATGTTTACTGCTCTATATCTTCTAAAGAAGTCAAAAATTATTTATAACTCTGAAGCAGAAGATTAAGGCCCTTGGCAACACACACTGGAACAAGCTATGATATGTCCCATCTTGACTGGGAATGGCACTATGAATTATCTTGGTTTGTGCAATACAACAGAACCAAATGACATGCATCATCTATAAATGCGTAGTAAAAGGCAAACAAAGGGGCTTGAAAGAAGGGGGAAAATATTCAGGATCTGATCAGGGTCCATTATTCTGCTTTCTCACAAAACCATCAGATGCTGAGATACAAAAAAGAAGGAAAAAAATAATTATATCTTTACTGTGGAAAGAGTAAGACCAGGTAACTACCAGCTGACTCCTGTGCTCTTTCCTTGATATTTTAGTTATGTCACTGTAACAAAATCATCTGGGTATTCCTTCCAGTGATGTCCCATATCTGGGGAAAGGACAATACTTAAGATTGTAATTTTGTCATTAGTGTTATCTCTTTACTGCTTATGCATGAGATCTAGTGGGAGGTGCCCCTGCCTACAGCAGGGGGGTTGGAAGTAGATGATTTTAAAAGGTCCCTTCCAACCCAAACCATTCTATAATTCTATGAAAACATTTTGCCCCTGCTCCCATTTTGTTTACCCTGAGGCCTCACAGTACAGAATACACTGCAATCCCCATCCAGCACTAGATTCCTTACCTACAGCTCCCAGACAATCAGTTTCTCCTGAATTTCTTTAGGGAAGAATAATTAAAAAAATAATAATAAAAAAAAACATTTGCCTGCTGTTCTCTTTGCTTTTTAGTCACATGCTTGATTTTTTTGTTGTTTTTCTCTCATGTTTTTGAGTCACTTCTGCTCATGCTCTGTATTCCTAAAGTTGTTACCCTGTCACATCCATATCTCCTAATATCCTTATCAGTAACTAACAGAATTTTGTGAGACTTATTCAAGCTGTGATAAAAGCAATATTACTTATCATGCAGCAGTTTAGGGAGAGTCCTCCATCAGAGCCAATCATTATGACGGAAGAGGGGAGAATGGGCCTATATTTTTTTTCCATGAGTAATTCAATACTATGACTTTGTTTTTTCTCAACTTCCACATTGCATTTACCTTTGTTATTCAGATTAACCACATAAAACAAATACATTCTGAGAGGATTAATGAAATCAACACACTGAATGAAATTTACGTACCTAAATGGGGTGGTTTTTTTTGAACAGCTTCTACTGGCTTCTATGACATGAAACAGCAGATGTTAAAGTGCAAGTAAGACTGCAAACTCTTAAAGAAAGAAATAACCTCCTCTTCTGTGACTAATACAAACTGATCACAATCCCAAGTTTTCATTTGGCTCTTGTTCCAAAAGAAGACATATGAGTTAGGAGAAAAATAGACACTATCAAGTCTCCTTGGACCCTGAAGTACTTCTTAGCAGGGATGTGCTCAACTTTTTCATCCCTCAGCTTATATTGATAATAGGGGTTGCCGTGACCCAGGTGCAAGACTGCACTTGATTTTGTTGAACCTCATGAGATTTACCTGGGCCCACTACTTACCCCTGTCAAGCAGCAATGGTATTCTATACCTCAGGTGTGTCAACAACACCACACACCTTGGTGTCAAGAAACTTACTGAGAATGCACTTAATTCCACTGTCAATATTATTGATGGACATATTAAAGAGCATCAGTCCCTATACTAAACCCTGAGGGACACCACTTATCATTAACCTCCATCCAGATATTGAGCCATTGACCACTACTCTCTGGGTATGATTTTGCAACCAGTTCTTTGTTCATTGATCAGCCTACCTGTCAAATCCATTTCTTTCCAATTAGGAGAGAAGGATATCATGGGGGACCACATCAAAGGCCTTACAGAAGTCCACATAGATGACATCAGGGGGTGTAACATGATGGGAAGTACAGCAAGGACAGCAGAGTAGCAAGGACCTAGGCTGTAGCAAGTGAGAATTTGCTCAAATACAACAACTGTGGACACAGACATAAAGAAAAGAATCTGCTTACCTTCAGAAGGCATGCAGGGATCTCCAGTAAAACACTATTGCTTCCACTGCCAGCCCTTAAATGAGGTCTGGGAAGGGGTGGAGCCAGGACCCACCCCTTCTGGTCACTCAGGTGCATTGCATGCACTTGAGCTCCTGAGTTGGCCCTGCCTTCCCACCAGGTGCTCAGTCACTGCTTCAAGCCTTGACTTAGCATTTCTGCTACAGTGGCTCTTCCCTTGTCTACTGATGCTGTTACACCATCATAGAAGGTTACTTGGTTGGTCAGGCAGGCAGGACTTGCCCTTTGTGAAGCTCTGCTGATTGTCTTGTATCACATCCCTCTCTTCCATGTGCCTTAGCAGAGTTTCCAGAAGGATCTGTTCCACAATCATCTCCAGCACAGACGTGAGGCTGACAGGTCAGTAGTTCCCTTGGTTGTTCTTTCTACCCTTCTTAAAAACAGGTGTGACAGTGCCTTTTTTCCAGTCACCAGAGACTTTGCTTGACTACCATGACTTTTCAAATATTATTGAGAGTGGTTTGGTGACTACATCAGCCAATTTCCTCAGGACTCTGGGGTGCATCTCTTCAGGACCTGTAGATTTATGGATATTCAGGTTCCACAGGTGGTCATGAACCTGATCTTCACTTACAGTGGGAGGGACATTGTATCCCTAGTCCACACCTTCTGACCCATCTGCTCAAGGGGTGTGCGAAGAGCAGTTGATATGGCTTCCGTTTGAGTTAATTCTTAATGATTACTCAAAGAAAATACAGTGATTTATTGATTTTCTTCCCTGTTGCCTTCTCCTATTACTTCAGTGGTCCCTGGCTCATGGTTATAAGATTTCCAGTGTGCTGCAGTGTTGCCAAAACATCTTAGGGCAGCACACTGGGGGCACCCGCTAACAGCCTGTCCCTCTATACTGAGCTATGCTGTCCCACAACTTACTGTGAGCTAGTTTGCTATTACTGCCCCTGCCCTGCTCCCCATTCAAATCTAGTTTAAAATCCTGCCAGTGAGCCCAGCTAACTTTCCCCTAGGACCCCCTTGCCCCTTTGAGAGAAGTGAAACCTATCAGGTAACCACAAGCTATGTTCCAAGAAGGCCATCTCAATGTCAGAAAAAGAAAACCAACAAAACTACAGTGGTGGCACCAGCCATGAAGCCAAGTGTTTATAGACTGGATCCTTCCATTTCTTTCAGTGTCCTGCCCACTACAGGAAGCAGAGATGAGAAGATGACTTATGCCCTCAATTCATTCCAAGCCTCTGTAGTCTCTTTTGATAGCCTTTGAATGACGTGTATCTTCTTTATCACCCCCATGTGGAAAAGCAGTAATGGGTAATGATCTGTTGGCTGTACCAGGCTAAGGAGTTTCCTAGTGACTCCCTAGCCTGGTACAGCCAACAGATCATTACAACAGATCATGATTAATCTGTTACAACTTGTGTATGCAGTGACAGGAAAACCAATCAAGTATAATGAGTAAACTGATTGGTTATCTTCTTACATCTTTGACTAGTCCATCCATCCACTTAGAGCAGCTCTTCTTTTCAGTTATGGCTTAAGTAAGCAGAATCTGTAGTATAGATCAGTATCAGATATTTTCAAAAGTCATCTTTTTACCAGTGCAAAAATTCTTCTACCATACTCTTGCTTGCATTATGTTCAAGGTTAATAAAACTTTTTATTTTGTTATAAATGGTATTAAATACTAGTCAGCTGAATAGCTCAAGTTCTTGCACAGTTTGATGTATCAGAGAGTTTTTACTTTGGGAACTGAGCTCCTCATTGTCTGCATTTTGAAATAATAATTGAATTTGGGATAGAGCCATCTGTTTCAATACAATGACATTCTTTTTATGGGGACTAACAAATAATTTCTGCTTGATTTCCACAAGTCAACTCTGAATTTCCACAGGTGATGAGAAAGGGTTCATTGATATGCATAGATTACCTACAAATCCTCAGTTCAGAACAGAAAACAGATGAAAGTTGATATGGCTTCCATTTGAATAAATTATTAATGATTACTCAAAGGAAGTGCAATGATTTCTCAGGAAGTGATCATTTGACATACATCCTAGAATCCAGCTCTTAACAGTATCCCCATCTGTTTTCTGTTTAAAATCATACTTTAGAATAAAGTCATCGGATAGACTGTAATGAGAGCAGTTCAAAATGTTTGGGGTCCTGTATATGCAACACATGGATAATGACTTACCAGGTAAATTGTTAGCATACAGTCATTTCTCTGTCATGTACAAAGGTCAAGTGGTCAAACTAATCCAGTTAGATGGAATCTGTTTTCTGTTATACTGGGCCAAAGACTGGTTATTCATAGAACAGCTAGAATGAAGCATCCATCTTCTGCATTCCCCCTCTTTTGGTGTCATACCTACTCTATGTCCAAAGGTACCTACATTTTAGGAATATGACAGATACACATTTGATAACAGAATGAGGACAGAACATGTGACTTGTGACAGATTACAGCCTGTGTAAGTGATTACAAACTATAAACAGTAATTAGTGCTTTTTCCAAGGGACTACAAGGGATGCCTAACAATACTACAAAGTTGCCTATTTGGATCACTTTTCAAGCTTGTGGTCTTGCCCTGATTTAGAGCACAGATATCTGATTGTACTCAGAGCCGTACACTTATTTTTCTCCTTTTTGGGGAAGAAAAAAAAAATCCAAAAATACCTCCTCATGTGTACTCAGATTAGTACTGATGGAATACCTGCCTATGCTTTGCATGGTTAAAAGTTTCATCCTTAACATTCAGTTGTAAATGAAGAGGGATAGTAATGGATTTTATCCATCTCTAAAAAAATGATGCCCATTTGTAAATATACCTTCCAATATTGGAAACAAAAGTGCACTTTGAAAGGAAAATGAAAAACATACTCAACTGAGTTAGAGAAAGGTAATGAGATAGGCAGGTGGAATAAAATAAAGTCTTATTGCCTCTTTCTTTTCTTCCGATAAAAGCAATTTGGGTTGCTCTAATATCAAGGATATAGTTATATTCCTAATGCAAATACCATGAAAACAACAGGTAGGAAAAAATATCTACAGTCTATAGCCTCAGGATAAATCATCCCAAGTAAAAGCAGGATTAAGAAAGCCAAGATTGTACTCTAACAAAGAAATTCCTGTGAAGCTTATTTTTGCTGATAAGAAGCTCTACTTTTGCATCAATTCAAAAGATCAGTTTGTGCAAAAGTTTTATGTCAACAATACATAAGATGTCATTGGTCAATTGACTTTGGTAGCATTTCTGTAACCAAATATATCCATCTATCAAAAGGCAGACACCTGGCCTGCTTAGTGGAGGGAAACCAGCACTTGCAAAATATATACACTGCACCCTAAGTTAGGTGTCCAACAGAAGCAGTATGAATTATCTCAGAGAGGCTCTCAATGGCTAAATGTGAAGAGGGAGTAATCTTACCCTCATGGTCTACCACAGTATGAAACCTATATGGGACTTTCCTTACTCACCTACACCATACTGCCTTAGAGAAAGGAAAACACTTCATTCAGAATATTTTCATCAGTCAGTTGCTAGCTCCCAGTTTTGCTCACAAACTGGGGAAAGAGAAGCATCTAAGGCATTGGCAGCTTTCGACTTTCAGTTAAAAAACACATTATCCTCCCACTATTCCTGGTGTGAAATTAAGCAGAGATATCACTTAGTATCATCTCTTTTTAATGTAAATTCCAGGCAAGAGAGTGTGTTCAAGACACCTTCCTATAATAAAAGGAAGCACAGCCATGGGACATCTTCAATAAACTCTATAAAATCATTTGCATAGTTGTAACCCTCAAAAAAATGGCTTCACCTTACTGAATGTTTTCAATTCTTTGCTTCTAATGGATGCTTTTCTGAGATCTCTGCTCTTGTTGAAGCCTTTACAAATTAGTTACAGAACCATAGAGTTGTAGGGGTTGGAAGGAATCTCTGAAGATCATCAAGTCCCACTCCTCTGCTAAAACAGGCTCCCTACAGTGCATTACACAGGAAAGCATCCAGATGTGTTTGAATATCTGCAGAGAAGGAGAGACCACCACCACCTCTCTGGGCAGCCTGTTCCAGTCCTGTCACCTTCGCAGTAAAGAATTTTTTTTCCTAAGTTCAGATAGAATATCCTGCATTTCAGATTGTGCCCATTGTCCCTTGTCCTCTGACTGGGCACCACCAAAAGGAGCCCTGGCTTGACTCCCATCCTTTAGACATTTATAAGCATTGTTCAGCCTACTCTTCTCCAGGCTGGACAGCCCCAGGTCTCTCAGCCTTACCTCAGACGGGAGATACTCCAGGCCTCTCATCATCTCTGTGGCCCTCTGCTGGATTCTCTCCAGAAGTTCCCTGTTTTTCTTGAACTGGGGAGCCTAGAACTGAACACAGTACTCCAGATGTGGCCTCACCAACCATGGCTGAGTGGAAGGGGACTATAATCTTCCTCAACCTGCTGGCCATTTTAATACACCTCAGGACAGCACTGGCCTTCTTGGCCACAATGGCACATTACTGGCTCATGCTTACACTGTCGTCCATCAGAACACTCAGATCCTTCCCCACAGAGCTCCTTTCCAGCAGGTCAGCCCCAACCTGTAATGATGCATGTGGTTATTACTCCACCGTGTAGGACTCTGCACTTGCCCTTGTTGAACCTCATAAAGTTCCTCTACACTCAGCCCTCCGATCATTCTTGACTTGATTAGAAACATTTGGACAGTCACATTTTAAAAACTTTGTCTTCCATGGGGAACACCTCATTCAGCCATTACCAACTTCATTTGCTGCAGCCAGGCTGATGGTGAGCACACAAAGCAAAGCTGTTGCAGTCTTTTCACAGGCTCAATAGGAAATCTGTGTACCTCTCCTCTCCACAGATCCTTCCAAGCCAGTGCTGGGACCTGCCACTCAACCTAACATTTTATTCCTTTAGGAGCTTTTTGAAATGTCTCCACAAAATATCTCTTTTCAAGTTGCTTTTCAAAATAAGAAAATAAAACAACAACAACAACAACAACAACCACCATGAAAAACCAACCAAATAAACAAAAAACAACAAAACAAAATAAACAAAAAGTTAGTGTAAGTTATCTTCCTTAAGCTCCAGTACTCCTTCCTCTGGGGCAATGTTTCCTCTGGGAAAAAAAAAATCCATCCCGAGGCTATTATTATTAGGTGAAATTTGGTCCCTTCTCCAAATGCAGTCTCTAAGGGAATCATTGACAGTTGAGAGAACACACAGAGATGAGCCCAGATTGTTCAAAATGTCAATTTAGTCTGCACGTGCAATTGTCTTTATATGTATGTCAGTTCTTATGAATTTATAGACTCATACCCCTGTATAGTCAGAGTCCCGCTGCCAATGCAACTTATTAGCCTCCTGCAAGGCTCACCCGTAAGCTATTCCCAGGGAAGTGGTAGAGCAATTGTTAGTCAAAGGATGGCTCTCATCTGCTCTTCATGACATTGATCCTTCCCTGTACCTCACTCCTCTCTCGGCCACTGAGCTGACCATTACTGGAGACTAAAGCTGCGTGTTTGGTGTACTTGGAGAGAGAAAAATGAGCTTGTCTGTATCAGAGGGAAGGAAAGAATATAGATTGAGTCATATCAGCCATACAAAAGAAGGAAAAAAAGCACAGAAATTACCAACAGCGCAGCCATCCTCCAGACTGAGAGCTGAGTGGGTTTCAGCCCAGTCAGACTCCACGCTTTATCAATAAATTGGATTATCTCTTTCTTGATTATTTCCACTACAGAGGGTATCTGCAAAGTTATCAAGACCCAAGTGACTTAATAAGATCACAAAGAGATACAGCTGTTAACTGTTTTCTGACAGCTTTATGTCCGCAACTGATGCGTCTTTTAAGAGTTTGCTATTTTTTGCAGGCAAGTCTAAAGAGAAACATATGTTGTGCCTTATCGCGTGTGGATTGTAGGTTGGTGCGGGGGAGATCTGGAGGGGGAGGTGGCATTGATATGAAGCAAGGGAACCCCTTCTTGTCACTCAGCCTTGAAAGCTTCTTGTTGCCTTGTTAAATACGCTGATAAATGCATATCTCCATGAAGCTCCAGGAGGACTTCTCGTGTTAGGAAATTTTGTTTTGCAGATTGCCCTCTAGACAAGAGAAATCTGATTTCTGAGCCTACACAAAAGGCTTGCTGTGCTTTGTGGGTGTATTGATCTGGCAGCACCACAGCAGCTGTGAGCTCGAATGTCTCTGCTGTCTGCATAATCAGAAACATGCTGCATGCAGGATGCAGCAAGCTTCAAGAGCTTAACAAGCCAGATAGGGGGCCTGCCAATTCCTTTCAGGGCTAACAGCAGGGTAAAGAAGCGGCATATATGGAGAATTATCAAAGCCATTGCAACAAAAAAAGAGATGAGGAAATGACTAAAGAAAATTGGAAACCACAAGAAAATCACTGAAAGATGCAAAGTGCCATCTTATTCACCTATCATAGGGATTCATTAGCTATGCAGCTCGCATGCAAATACAGTATGCAGCAGAACTGCAGTCTGAAAACCCAAAACTTCATTTCAAAATAAATCTGGGTGATTTCATTCTACTGTGTTTACCTTTCTCATATTTTCCATCATTCATGAAGCCCTCCTGTGTTGAGCAAAGCTTTTTATGGTAGGAAAGAATCTGCTTTGCTATTCTTAATGTTTTTTCAAGCACCTTTCACGATCGCAGAACATCATATTTTTGGCTAGTGAGTATGTTTATATATTATTTTTATCCTGATTTCAGTACATACGTGTTTTCTCACAATGGCTTTCTGGTAAATGTATGAGCTGACTTTCCACAGACCACATCTTGATACAATAGTTGTACCTGACATTTTCCGAAATGATGGTTTTTTTGCTCAGTTTTTGCTGTAACAGTGCACAAAAGAAAGGTAACAGTGGTAGCTTACAGTGCACGGACTTGGCTTTGAGGTTAGTAAGTCATTAACATACGGTCTATTCTTGCAAACGCTCACACGCAGAGCACCTTCAGGCATGTGAGGAAGCACAATGAACCGGGGGCACTTCCTCCGCATGACTGTGCAGAACGCCTCTCAGTTTTCTTTTTCCAGAGACACACTGTGAAGGCAACAGCTGAAAACCTGTGTGTTCAGGTCAGCGTAAGCGCTGCTGTACTGATGAAATGTGCTTTTGTTTGTTCCCCGTGCTTATTATTAGTGGATTATGAAAAAAAGTATGGCAATCTCTGTTTGCTTTCTCTTCCAGTGTGTGAGCTTTCTACGTGATCACTGAGCACGCTTTGTTCCCGAGTAGCTACCCTCGCTACACTTTTATAATGCTCAAAATCAATCAGGCTTTTAAAGCAGCTTTTGTTTTTCTTTTGTGTGGTTAAATGTAGAAACTGCTTTCATAATTTTAAATAAATGAAAAGGAAAGATCAGACAAGAATTAAATTAAAACAGCGAGTGGGAGCAAGTAGCTCTGACCACAGCGGTAACATCTGTAAACCAACAATTACCTCTCTTGGTAGCTGTGCAATTACTACAGAAAAGAAACCACTAGTGAAAATGCACAGTAATGCATCACTCTTCTGTGATGGCTGGGTCATGGAAAGCATCCATTAGCAAGAATACTCAGTCTTACTTATCCAGGATCACCAATGTGAATCAGACCTAACTAAGTACCAGAAAAACATCATCCTTCCATCTTTGCTCCGGTAATTAACACCAGCAATTTAGAAAGATACCTGTATTCACCACACAGCTACATAAACCACTCACATGTTCATGGAATAGCCTGCCTTCTCTCTAAGGTATAGATATGAGTCAGTTTAAAATGCATTTTCAAGCCTTAACTACCAAAGTTACGGCTGTCGACCACAGAGCTCTTTCAAACTAATAAACAGGGCCTTCTCCAGTAAGCTGCAGAGATCGCAAAGCCAATTTATTAAACTTTTCTCTAGTTATTCAGCTGGAAAACACTGCAATTATTAAAGACCTGTTCTTTAAAAGGCAAGGTATAGGTAAGGCAGAGGGCTCCACATCTCCAGGAGACAACGTATTTAGAACTAATTCTGATAGCCCTGAACGTGCCAAATGCACCTTTGTTGTCCCCATCTCAGAAACTAGACATTAGAATGTCACTTCCTCCAGTCAAGAGCTACAGAAGGGTAGCAAAGCCAAAGGACTTCATCATACCTACAAGTGAACTTTCAAACTAAGGCAAGTTTGTTGTTCCTGCAAAGAGGAAACTGTGTTTCCATCAGCTCATTATGGAAGTCAGGCACTTGTTTCAGAAGGCCTGCTGCACAAAATGTCAAAAAAGCACATGGTCTGGATCTCATTCCAAGCTCTGCTTTACCTCTGCTAAAGGAAAAGTATCAATGACTACAGAAAAAAAAAACTTAGTTTTACATGTTCTCATACATGCCCATACTGCATCTAAATGGATGCAAACTCTCATTGCAAAAGTGCATGAAACATTCACCAGTTCAGCCGAGTTGGGTTGGTGATGTGCAAATAAACTGTATTGCAGTCTCTCCTCTCTCATAAGACTGGAGTACAGGTAGTCCTAGGCAAAACTAATGGAGGGATGTCTCCAGCCCTCTCAGTTCTTCCACTTCCCTCTGCTTAGCTTGAGCCAATGCAGTTGCAATAGTTATCTATTTACTTAAGACATCGTTTCATTTCTTCTTCTTTCCTATTCCTTTCTCTTTTTCCCTACAGACCTTAGGCTAGTTTTTATCTGTTTCTCATGATCTGCACTCGTTTTGTTCACATCTCAGCATCTGTTGTGTCCCCACACAAGCACACATTAAGCTCTTCCTCCCACAGTATTGTAAGTAAAGACTCTTACCTTCCAAAGCTTTCTCAAGGTTGCAGCTCATATAAATGCAAAATATCAGACAAAGCTGAAGACTGTGCTCTCTTCTTAACAGACAGTTTTTATCAAGGCCTTCCAGGTCAGTTGAATTCGGAGTTTCTTTTTCTTTGCCAAACTTAGGACCTGGTCACAATTCCTTATAGCCAATTATGACTCATCAGCTAGGTCATATATTTCAGGTAGTTGCAGATGATATGAATGGAATTAATCTAAGTTATGCCCCTTGGGCCTTATCCCTAAAGACTTCAGTGAGAACTTGACAGAGCCATTAGTTAACAGTGCAGTCATGGATTCTTAATATGATTCTGGCTTATTAATTAATGAACGATGTAAATCACATTCAATATAATGATGAGGTAGCCTCAAATCAAATCAAATCAGTGTGGAGGTCGAGAAGGGAAGGTGAATATACTCAGGGGTTTTGCAGTCTTTGTGAGCTTCCTCTCCTTCTCATCTTCTTTGACCTGACTAGTTCACGCAGCCAGTACCGGCCAACTGGCAGAATCATCTCTGTCAGCAAGAAAATAGCATGAATTTCCTCTGACTTCAGAGAATGGCTAAGAACCCCTCGAACAACCTGCAGTAGTATTATCAGAAGCCACACTTTTCTTCTATCCAAACAGCAAATGAATAGCATTCATTGTATGTCTGGACACCTGGGTTTGAAGAGGATCTGGCAAGGAGAAAGCTTTCTCCTGAAGATTAATGCTCAGCCTTGTGCTGACAGTCTAAAACCTTTTGGAGCTGGACAGATTGTGCTCTTTGGCCATACAAAAAAAAAAAAAAAAAAAAAAAAAAGCAATAAGCATATCCATATCAGAGGAGGATAGCATACTCACATATTTCAGAGGACTCAAATGCAGCAGATCTACCAGACATGGCATAGAATGAGCAACAGTCTCCTTCTTGGAGAACTTGGAGGAGCATCTGTCCACCCCCCTAGTGTTGCAGGAGGGGCTCCAACAGAAGGAAGCT
Organism: Gallus gallus; assembly: GCF_016699485.2. Lineage (NCBI taxonomy): Eukaryota > Metazoa > Chordata > Aves > Galliformes > Phasianidae > Gallus > Gallus gallus. The sequence goes on along the minus strand of NC_052532.1, from coordinate 123,311,445 downwards.
GGAGCACCTTCCCTACAAAGGCAGGCTGAGGGAGCTGGGCTTGTTCAGCCCGGAGAAGAGAATGCTGCAGGGTGACCTCTTTGCAGCATTCCAGTACCTAAATGGAGCCTATAAACAGGAGGGGAGTCAACTCTTTACAAGGGTAGATAACAGCAGGACAAGGGGAAATGGTTTTAAGTTGAAGGAGGGAAGATTTAGATTGGATGTCAGGGGGAAGTTCTTTACCATGAGAGTGGTGAGGTGCTGGAACAGGCTGCCCAGAGAGGTTGTGGATACCCTGTCCCTGGAGGTGTTCAAGGCCAGGTTGGAAGGGGCCCTGGGCAGCCTGGTCTAGTATTAAATGGGGAAGTTGACAGCCCTGCCTGCAGTGGGGGGCTTGGAGCTTGATGATCCTTGAGGTCCCTTCCAACCCAAAGTCTCCTGCTTGAGAGGCTTCCCACACCCTGAGTCTCCTCTGCCCTACAAAACTTCTGGTAAGAACAGACTGCAAAGCCAAGGAGGGGATATTACAGGAGTGCATGAAGTAGGAGTACCTTTGTCAGTCCCAGGCCACAGGACGTAGTTGAAAGAAGCAAGCATATCAGCAATTGTGCTGGTATTTACTCTTCTTGAAAGCATCGTCTAGCAAACACTTTTTTAGAGTCTGGCTGTTACTCAGCTTTGCCTGAGCATCTTTGGAGAACAAAAAATGTAGGTGCTGAGTGTGACTCATGCCTGCCTATCTGATCCTAGCCAGTATTAGGAAACTGCAACACAGGCCAAGGAAGAGTACAGTACATCACTTCATCCCATGGGAACAGCGTCCCCAGGAGCATCATAAACTCCAGAGAGCTCAGGACATATCTGAGGTGTCATTATCTAGGATGGCCCACGTGTAATTGTGTAATACAATCTTGACTCTTTAATCTCAAGTTATTCACAGGGCTATTTCACTAGCTTTTTTTTCTTACTATTACTACAGGGTTTGTTGGCTGTTTTTTTTGTTGTTGTTGTTGTTGTTGTTTTGTTTGTTTGTTTTTTGGTGGTGTTCTTCTCTTCTCTTCTCTTCTCTTCTCTTCTCTTCTCTTCTCTTCTCTTCTCTTCTCTTCTCTTCTCTTCTCTTCTCTTCTCTTCTCTTCTCTTCTCTTCTCTTCTCTTCTCTTCTCTTCTCTTCTCTTCTCTTCTCTTCTCTTCTCTTCTCTTCTCTTCTCTTCTCTTCTCTTCTCTTCTCTTCTCTTCTCTTCTCTTCTCTTCTCTTCTCTTCTCTTCTCTTCTCTTCTCTTCCCTTCCCTTCTCTTCCCTTCCCTTCCCTTCCCTTCCCTTCCCTTCCCTTCCCTTCCCTTCCCTTCCCTTCCCTTCCCTTCCCTTCCCTTCCCTTCCCTTCCCTTCCCTTCCCTTCCCTTCCCTTCCCTTCCCTTCCCTTCCCTTCCCTTCCCTTCCCTTCCCTTCCCTTCCCTTCCCTTCCCTTCCCTTCCCTTCCCTTCCCTTCCCTTCCCTTCCCTTCCCTTCCCTTCCCTTCCCTTCTCTTCCCTTCCCTTCTCTTCTCTTTTTCTTTCTTTCTTTCTTTCTTTCTTTCTTTCTTTCTTTCTTTCTTTCTTTCGAGAGCAGACAGCAGAAATGATTGAATAATAGGGCTGGCATAAAAAACACTGAGTTCTTACACTGTCTTTGCCCACTCCTTGTGTGACTGACAGCATGTCATGACATTTTTTTCGTCTCAGTACTCTGCTAGTATATGAGAATAATAAAAGTCCAAGTGGTTTTGAGAGACGAAATTCAGTAATGTCCCTAGCCCAAAGCCCATTGAAGTCAATGGAAAAGCTCTCAATTACCTTGAAGAGCTTCAAGTCAGAACTTACTTATTCAGCACTACAAGAGGCATTTGAAAACCCTTTAAATAGCACCGTATGTGTGCAAATGTATTGGTCATCACAGGACTGAGGAATAAACTATTCAACTGACACAAGTACACATGAATAATATCTTTTCATAGCCTCATTTTTAGCCATTTTTCTTCTGAAAAAATGTCAAATAATACAAATAGTATCAATACTAACAATTGTCTTAAATATCATATCACACAAAGCACTTACTCTGTAACCTTCAGGCTCTTTTTAATCTGCAAGTAAACCAGATCTGGATAGATCTGAAGGCAATGAAGTAATGCACAATAGCTGTCATTCTTTACCAGTTTGTAGTCAGTCTTTGTAAACCTTCGTGACAGGTTTCAGTTGATTGACAGCTTGTGGGCCCCACAAACAGGTTTTAAAGCTCCAAGAGCTCCAAGACAGGCCTAATTTTCACTAATAAGATTAGATGCTGCAGTTCGAGACCGCCCTATGAATAAAAAGCCATCATTTATAAGGTCTATGTACTGTTACTTAGCACAGAAACTGAAAAAATCCTTTGTAGCTCTGGAGTGAAGTCAGTAATCTCTTAGATCTGTTTAGAACATTTATGGTCACAGGGATCAATCTGATGTTAAGGTTAAAGTCATTACATTAACCAGGTAATTTGGTATGAAAGCCCTGCAACAGTCTGACAAGCAAGGGACAAGAAGCATCAGTACTATCTGCGATGGTGATGTGTGATGTGCAATGTTATTCAGCTCAGGTAAGAACAAGAAAAAACACTGACTGGGCAGTTCACATTGAAAAAAACATTGAGAAGGAAGAAATATACCATTTTGAAAGCAGTTGGAGATCAGCAATGTTAAAACTCTTGGCTACCTGATGTTTCTTAAATGAAATCTTTTGGGGAGGGGAAAAAAAAGTACGATCAGCAACACTAAACTCCTTTAGATACAGTCAAATTGCTCATCGAAATTACAAACCACAGTGAGAACATTAAGCTAAACATTTCATTTTTATTTTCCTATGAAAATACATGCTCTTTCTTGAGCATTTAATAACTTTATGGGAAACTTTACCTCATCTTTATTAGAAATTTTCCAATCTGCTCAAAAAAATTTAAAACATCAAAACAAACCCCTTCCTGTTGAAGAGAAATGTATCATTCAGAACAGCTTGGTCATCCCTCTGAATTTGTGAAATGACCAACGAGCTACAAAACAAAACACAAAACATCCTTCACCCAGTTCTAATAAAATAATTGCTTATCACAGTTGTGCCCCAGGGTTCAGACTCTCCAGCAGTTACTGAGTATAAAAAGAGGGAAAGTGGGAAAGATAAGGTTGGAGGGGAACTGTAACCCAATAACCCAGACATTCTGCAGGCAGTATATGCTGAAGTATTATCATAGTAATTGACATCACAAATGCTCCAAGCTAAATGTATTGATAGTCAAGGTCAGCATTTTAGGCAACAACAGCAGGCGTCCTCATCCATTAGCTCTGAAATATTGATTTCAGTCAGAAAAATAAAAACCAGAAAAGGGGAAATACTTGAGCAATAAAATGATCTTTCTTTATCTTTGTCTACCAGACATAGGAACAGATACCCTGTTCAGGGTGCATCAGCATTTATAGGATTGCTGAAAATGCACATGGATTTCCCATTCCTCATCTTATTCAACACGTATTTGTATTTAAAGAAGACCATTTGTATTTAAAAGAAGACTACGTCAAAAGCAGACACCAGAATAGATAGCTGCATCACTTTGGCTTTGTCTTGCTCACAGAGAAGGGTGTATCTCAAAACTGCAAGTTCTTTTGCTAATATCGAAACCTGGTAAGTGTCAAATGCTTAATTATATAGCAAATACCAACCATCAAGAAGGTCTCCCAGGGCTGCAAACATTCTTTCAAACTGCTTTCTCAGCAATTACTGCCTCCGTTTTTAAAATTGTATTACTTAAAATGAAAAACAGCTTGATTAAATACAATGAACTAATTTTCATATATTCATAAATATGGACAGAAGTGGAAAAAAAAATCCAAAACACTTAATTCATAGCATGCACTTTTTAAAGACGGAAATAATTGTCCATGCTTTCTTTGACTATGCGTGTGACTAAATGTCATTCAGTGGTAACACATATAATTTGCTGAAACCCTGTGGTAATAAGGAGCTTTACAAGGATGACTACAGCCATTTTCTAAATCCATACCTATAAGGCCAAGGTAAGCATGATTCTCAGAAAAAGAGACTCCCTGGGGCTATTATCATTTCTTTTCTTTAATAACATCCTTGTTCCCTGCTAGAAATAATAATCTTCACGCTCTCTTCTGCCACACAGCAAATTTTCTTAAGGAATGTAGTAATGCTAGAATGAAGCCTTAGCAAAGCAACTGGTATATGCATGGGGATGTGGTGGCCAAAAACAGGTGGATAAAGCACAGTAGTATTTGAAAAAGCAGCTGCCATCTGTGAGAAGGAAACCCTGCAGCAAGAGCTGCGGTGGTCATAACTACAGTATGAAGTGCACAGCTGAGAAGTGATGGCTATAACCTAGGAAACATGGAACGCGTAACAAAATACAGCATAGCTGGAAATAAAATTGCTGACTTTAAATTTGAGGGTATGGTTAGAAGAGATAGTACACTAAGCAGTTATACAAAGCAACAGTGAGATGGACTCTTTGGTCACATCATTTATGTCTGTGAACTGGCCCTGAAACCAAAATAACAGACACGTGGCATGTTTTCTTTTCACTCTAACCAGATCACAGAATTAGTCCTGCTTCAGCATGCTTCCATGTTGTTGCACTACAGCTTGGAAACTTTAACTATAATGAGAGATAATAAATCTTATGTTTATGTTGTCTCTCTGTAAGTTTCAGTTATACATTAGCAGACAACATGTGCAGATATAGCTGTTTCCTGGAGGAGAAAGTGACAGCTCAGTGTGACCACAACTTGGGCAGCAGCAGAGGGAGGAAATTTTGGCCAGCACCACCAGGGAAAAATGCCATGGGAACACTTAGGCTTATGCAGAGGAAACACATTGTTAATGTGAGTGGCCAATGCAATAAAACATTGAAATATATTCCTTTATCAGTGTATTCCCTTGGGAAAGTGGAGGAGTGAAGCCACTCACAGGGCTCCCTGTCTGTACTAAGAGTTTAATTTACAGAAAAAGTAGTGAGGTAGGAAGGCAGGAAAGCAGGAAGGAAAGAAAGGAGAATCATGGGAGAAACTACTGAATTCCCTTTTTACAGAGGAATTAAAGCTTCAACAAGATGATAGAAATGTAAGAATCTGAGGATGGTATCTACGTGGCAGGGCACAAGACGCTCAGTGTCTGCTCCATGTCTGCTAAAGGCAGCTAGGTACAGGGCAGGAATGATCTGAACAGTCCCCACACCTGCACACATGCCTGGCTGGTTCCTGACAAGTGGCAAAAAGCACAAAACTGCATTTGTCCAGGTGCCAAGACCCACCTGCAGTTTCTAGCAAGTGGCAGTGCCTGGTGCAGAGGTGCAGCTACAGCAGAAGAGAGAAGGGACACTGCCTTCAGGGAGAGCTACAGTGCTTCAGTCTGGGCCGTGAGCACAAAGAAAAGGCTGCAATAGCTTTCCTTCATCCTTCCTCAATGCCAGTGCTATCCCACCATCCCCAGAGACTGGTGCCCACCTTATCAGAGGAGGAAAATCAGCAGGAGCTGTAATTTCATCAGGATTTTTGTACAGGCTTATCCACAGAAGAGATGTTTTTATCTTGTCCTTGGTATTTGCAGCCTGCCCTGCTCACTGTACCTCACTGTTCTTAGCTGTGAGACAAGACAGCTTCCCACGGCTCTGATTAGAATCCAGCTGCCTCTCACCCATGGGAAAGCAGTGATTTTTCAGAACTGATTTTTAAGCAGGAATTTGAAAATAAAGAGTGACATATCAATAATGAAAGGGGGTTGGCTAGCTTAACATTCATCCCTAACATTAGCAAACAAAAAAAAGGAGCAGGAGAAAACTGGCCAACTGTTACAGCTGGCTTACATGTTCAATCCAAAAGAGAAAACCCCTGATTAATAATGCTACGGTGATTTGTGTTATGTAATCTTTGTTATATACTGATGTACAGTGCATCTGACAGGACTCTGTACAAAGGAGTCAGGACTGCTGCTTGTGCATAGGGTCAGTGGTTCCCATCTTCCCTTTTCTCAAATGGTCTTAGAGTTACTGTTACGTTTCTACTTTTATACTGCTTTCCAGGAGACAAACATCCCTGTGAAAATCATGCAGGCTGTTCTCACACCAGTTTTACAGCAAAGACATCAGCTGATTTCACTTATATTTTCCAGATGTATGTTTTCATAAGTGAAAGGAGAAAAATCATTCACTGTATAGATATTTGAATTACCAACAGATAGAAACTAGCCAGCCTCTTTTATTAATTTACCTGTCAAACATCAGGTTTAACAGTTCAGCTCAGGTGGAAGAAATCTTACAGTTCTCAAGCTGTTCTTTGTCTTCAGAAAAACTTTAAGAGAACTTCCTACCACTCTGCATTTCTCCAAGAGTCTATCTTGATAAACAACATAACCATCTGCAGTATTTGCAAGTGAGACAAGTGACAAATGATTAAACATTTAATGCCTTTAAATTGCAGCAATTTCCTTCAATGAGAGAGAATGTTCACTTCCCTGGAGCAATTGGCTTAAACAAAAAGCTCAGCTTTACCAATTTTATACATTATTCTACCTCTAACTAACTGGAAGGTACATAGAACTAGTGGAGCCCATACCCTAATTTCATCAGGTCACTATTTCAAGGGCAGAAACACGTAAATTCTTCTTCATAAATGAATTTGTTCTCTGGAAGGGTGGTCAGGCACTGGAATGGGCTGCCCAGAGAGGTGGTGGAGTCACCGACCCTGGAGGTGTTCAAGGAACGTTTGGATGTTGTGTTGAAGGACATGGTTTAGTGAGAACCATTGGTGATGGGTGAATGACATGGACTGGATGATCCTGTGGGTCTTTACCAACCTTGGTGATTCTATGAAATTAATTTTTTGCTGTTTCCAAAGCATACACACAAGAAGTATATCACAGTAGGCTGAAAGTGCCAGAAATCTTCTCTGCTATCTAGCAAAGCCAGAGTCCTGGCTGGCTCAAGCCTCACAGAGGCTTACAGCTGTTTTGCCCTCTTACTCTTATGTTGTGCACTAAATCAAATGCTATCCAAGAGTCTGAATGTCTTTTGCCCATGTTTCCATCAAGGGAAAATAAATGACTTGAAGTATAGTGACTGACAAGTATTAGAACTGAGCTAATGAAAACCTATGCAGGGGTCTACATGGCTGCAGGCTGGTCTGCTCCCTGGATGGACTGGGAAGATCTAACACCTCCTGAAGAGAATCAAGGACATCTGAGGAATATGCAAGTATTTGAGGAAGGAGCAGTGCAGAAGGCACTCCTAGTAACCACAGATTTAATTCTTAAGTGATTCAAAGAATCAGAGAATCATAGAATAGCCCAAGTTGGAAGGGAGCCCTAAGGACCATGTAGGAGAAGAAAATATTCTAGGCTGGTGACAGGTCTCCTGCCTACTGAAAGAAGTATTTTTCAATCATTTCCAGATTTTGATGTTAGCACTTGTGTGCAATGTTTGTCCTCTATAAACATTAGGAAATGTTTGGGTCTTTTGGACAGTCACTATGGCCACTGACGTCTCTTTTGTGGTGTGAGCTCTATCATCAAAATCTGCTCAGCAGAGGTTGAAAAACCAATACACATAACTAGGAAATAAAAGCACGTATTTTCTAACATACCTATCAAACATATACAATACCTGCAACTCAAGCATGTTTATAGCACTTTGTATGTATGTGTGTAGATACTGATTCCTCAGCTTTCATTACTTAGATAAGATTGTTGAGGCAAAAGAGGCTGTGTTAGTAAAGTTTAACCCAAATCTTTTAAAGGACCAACTCATGCTATGACAGCACCTAAAGATCAATCTAATCATAACTATTCTATCACTCACAGAAAACAGCCATTTCCTGCCACCAAATATAATGAAGCAACACTGTAGAGGCTACATGAGCAGCTCTCTCCCTTTTTCAAACATGTCATCTTTCAGCCAGATCCAGGCACAACAGGACACTCTGAATACTGTGATCTAGGCCCTCTTTCACAGACAAATGGAAGGCTGCAAACAAAAAAATGTACTTGAAATACTGGAAGACAATTTGTGTCTAGTCACAGGAATTTCTCTGCTGACCCACTCAGATCGACCTAAATAATTTATTTCCCCAAGTATAATGTCACTGCACATCCAACATACTACAATTGCAGGAGCAAACCCATTTCTTCCTACATCAGCCTTTTACATCAACTGTATTAACTTTCCTGCAGTTCAAGTCTGTAGTGCATAAGATGAGTGCTTTTTCGTTGCCACACACTCCTATCCATGCTCCCTGACAAACTAGAATCTCACGGAGTATTTATATTTGTTAATCCATCCTGCATTACCCCTCTTTTGTTTTAAATCTATCATACCCCTATGGAAACAGGATTAGTTGGAAAATCCCTTTTGTATAGGAACTCACTAATTCTAGTCTTTATTCCTCAGAAAAAGAGAAAGTCGTAGAAACAAAGACAGATTATATTCTATTAGGGGTTTTATGGTGGAATACTGATTTATGAATTCATGTTTCTCTATGTCAAATTTATTTTAAAAAATAGCAATGACTATTTTGTTAGGTACAGCACTACAGGTATTTTCATAGAAATATTGAGAAACTGTAATCTTACCCACATAAAAAATGTGACATCTTGTGTCATACATTAAGAAAATGTTTTAATATCAACAGCATAAGATATAGAACCTGACCCAGCATCAAAGTAAATGGAATTATTCTCTAGGATTTAATCTAGCCCTTAGGTTGGACTTCAACACAGCTGAATAGCGGTCAGATCACAATACTGTGGTGACTGTGCTATATTAATGAGTTTAAATCAACTTCATCTGAGATGGTGGTAACTTTTGAATCAACTCTAATATAAATAAAGGTACATCTCTGATCACGGTGCTTTATGTAGCCTTTAGAGTAGTACTGCTGTCGAGTTCTGTTCGTTCTGCTATTCTTCTAAATAAGATATTTATTTATTTATGCCTATTTTCAATCTGCAGACAATATTCTGGAACTTGGACTTCATCTACTCTCAGCACAGCATCACTGGCAAAATCTGTCCACGCTCCAGTCTTTTTCTGAACACCTGCAATTCATGTCCTAACAAACTGCACACACAAATTTGCCAGGAATCCCTCTGTTCCGTGAATCTCATCAGCAAGAAGACAGATTAAATCTTTTTCTCAAAACTGGGGAAGAAAAGCAAGATGATCTGCAAAGGAAGGCTCAGGGCCAGCTTTTAAAAAAGGTCTTAAACTCTGTGATACTAAATAGCTCATCTACTGCTGGGGAGCCTGGCTCCAGGAGCAGAAACCTCAATCTTGAGTCAGTTATTTATTGTTTTACACAACGTGAGAAACATGAAATGACCAGAAATGTGACTCAGTTGTAAAGACTGTGTTAACTGTTTTAAATTAGATTTCCTTTTTCAAAAAAAAAAACTTCTTTGCATGTTGGTGCAAGGAAAAGACAAAGCTGTCTTATTTCTAATGGAGCAGATGCAAATCCCACCTGGGAATGCATGAAACCGAGTACTTCTGAACATCACAAAGGAGGCAGATCTTTAATTTAATCAACTGGGAAGACCTCAGCACAGAATTTTAGCAGCAGCCTTGTCGCCTCATATGACCCTCTTAATTGCATGGTATGTCTCAGGGTTAGAGCGGCAGCTCACAAACCTGTGCCACTCATGAGATGTCTGCTAGTGTCATACACCTATGTACTTGAAGTTTTTGCCACGTTAAAGGCAACTTACTATCTGTCAGAGATAGAAGGCAGTGAACACAACCTTTCAGGTCTCTTTATGGTTGTGTTGAGCAAGATGTCTGGCACACCCTCCCTATAGCAGGACACACTGAAACAAAGCATATTGGTGGAGGTATGAAGTTATTGCAAAGGTCTAAAGATTGCACAGTTCATAAAACTGTAAAAAAAAAATGTATAGGACTGAAGCAAGCTGAACTGTTTTGAGTGCTTCAAATTAAGAACTAGTTAAATATGTAAATATAATAAAAAAATAAACCTGGTTAAATAAATACATGTGTTTTTTTAATCTATTGTTTTAACTTATTTGAGGGAAAAAAAAGTATTTTCAAATGAATGGTAATTAACTACATGCTAACAAAGAGTCTAGTGCTTCAGGTTCTGACCTTCTAAAGCACATGGACTAATAACTCCACATCACAAGGGCTTCTTAGTGTGTCTGAAGGCTACTGTAGTCCCCAGCAGTAAAGCAACTATCTGTCAAACTTGCCATGCGTTGGGCCAGTCTGCAGACTGTCCCTGGTACATGTAAGCCACATTCCCTGCAGGAGAAACTGAAACACAACTTCCATTCCAGATTATATTAGTATGTAGACTACTGCATACCCTGGAGGGTATGCTGAGGTCTGAATCAAGAAGTAACAGATAACTCTACTGAATAAAATCAATTATAGTTGAAAATTGCCCTCTGGAAGACCTGATTCTTTTTTATTATAAGCTCCAGTATTCACTATTCAGTTTAGATATTAGGAAAACTTTCTTCTCAGAAAGAGTGGTGATACAGTGTCACAGGCTGCCAATGGAGGTGGTGGAGTCACCATCCCTGGAGGAGTTCAGGAACGGTGTGGGTGTGGCACTGATGGACGTGGTTAGTGGGCATGGTGTGATGGGTTGGTGGTTGCACTAGATCACCTTAGAGGTCTTTTCCAACCCTAGTCATTCTATGGTAAGTAAGCCACATCACCACAAGGTTTGACTGCATTTATTAAATGTGCACACGCCTAGGAAAGTCTAAAGTCACCGGGAATTTCTGTGACCCATTTTCAGTTCTGTTGCCCTCCTCCCTTGCTGAACCTGCCAGTCCCAGGAGGTGGTTGACCTCCCTGAAGATGCCAAGATGATTGGCAATCAGTGCCAATAAATAAATACAGAATAAATTCAGTGATAAAGCAGTGCTCTCAAACCTCCATACAGAGGTGCTGCTATGCTACCCCTCTCCCTTCTCACCACAGCAGGCAGCTTGAAGGACCAGTTTTAGTCCTAGTTTTTGCACAAAGACATGTACACCCCACACCCTGACTCACTCCTGCAGTGCCACCTCCCTTACGAGTGCAAACATCGCTCTTCCTAGCCAGCAGTCTGCTCTTACGTTTGAAGACAACTTAGAAAGGTAGAAATGAGGGATTCTGGGTCACTGCTTCTTGAAAATCTCTCTGGAAAGGCAGCAGGCTTTTGAGGAAAAAGAAGTAAAGATTCAAAAGTCATTTGTCTCAACAACAGATGAGAAATATGTCAGCAGCTCATAATAAAAGAGAATTAGGTCTCCCAGAGAGCAATTTTTTAAAGTAATTAATTTTATTCAGGAGACTCAATTCAGGAGAGTCACGAAAAATTCACGAGATTTTGTCCTCACAGCACAAGAGGTTAGAAGAGAAAAGACATCTGCCTTATTACATTTCAGATTCCAGAGACAGTTTACAGAATTAATAATTATACAAATACATTAATCAGGAGAGTTCTGTGTCTTCTTTGACTTCACATGACCATTCTCATGTGCCAAATATATCATTTTTTTTTTTTCACAAGCAGAATCACCAGCAATATGTGTGTTTTTATTAGAAGTAACAAAACCTCAGAAGTGAGAAAAAGATGGACAAGTGAAGTGAAATAGGCAAGAATGTTCACATCAATCACACTCCTTCTCATATATGCTTTCCCACCCCTTCAGCAACATCTTTAAAAATTGAAATTTGAAGGTATCTAGCAAAATCCAGCACTCACCTAAGCTAAATGAACAACAGTAAGAGCACAGCCCTCCCCTCCTTTTCCCTTAGATTTATCTGATTTACTCCATTGTCTCACAGATAAGCAACAGCTAAGGTGTAGCCAGCCATCCTTTACTGGGCCTGTTTGGTTTTCTTATGGTTTTGACTAGGAAAATCGGTAAGGACTGAGCTGAGATTTGCTTTATTTCCTGTAAGAATGAGTGAGAATGAGGAACATTTCCTGGGCCTTGTAGGAATGGCTAGGTTGGGATCTGGGTGGGTGATGTTCATGCGCACAGGCTGTTACTAGTTAGCCATTACCCCTAACGGGGAGGCAATGAAGACTCCCTCCAGATGCTGTTGGGAAAATGAGGGAGGTTAAGTACCTACCAGCATTGGTAGGGCATGCAGAGCACCCAGGTCTTGAAAGAATACTTTTTGTTTTACCACTTTTTATTTTGTTTAGTATCCAATTGGCCAGGCTGGAGGAATAGGCAGGCAAGAGCTGTGTGATGCTTAACAAACACAGGAGCCAGGTCCTGCTCCTGGGACAGTGCACCTGAAGAGCCCGGCACAGGCAGGGATCTGTGTGGCTGTGAGCTGCCTTGCTGGAAGAGACCTGGGGATCCTGGGGGACCACAGCTGACCAGCAGTCAGCAGCAATCACGGGATGCTAATTGCACCCTGGGCTGCATCTATGGGAGCTTTATCAGCAGAGATAGAGATGTGATCATCCCACACTACTCAGTGCTTGTCAGATCACACATGGAGCACTGTGTCCAGGTCTGGATCCTGCAATATGGGAAGGGAAGAAAAAAAAAAAAAGAAAAAAAAAAGATGTGGACAAATTGGAGAGGGCCATTCAAATGAGGCCCTGAAATTTGTTCAAAAGGCTGGAGAAGAAGCCGTATGGTGACAGACTGAAGGAGGTAGGTCTTTATACCCATGACAAAAGATGACTCAGGGGCCTCAGTACTGTATTCAGCGCTGGAAGGGTTGCTACAAAGAGGACAGAGGCTGTCTCTTCACAGTGAGCAACACAGAGAAGACAAGGGGCATTGGATTCAAGATGCACCAGGAGAGGCTTCACCTTGACAGCAGAATGAAATTTTTCAGAGTGAAAACAGTCAATGACTGGAACAACCTCCCCGAGGATGTGGTGGAATCCCCCATTGCTGCAGGTTTTCAAGATGTGATTGGACATGGTGCTAGATGGTCCTTCGGCTGTTCTGTGATTCTATGATTCTAAATGGAATAGTAAAAAGGAATAATATCAATAATGGAATAAGAATGGAGTAAGGACAATAAACCAGCAAATGCCTTAACATCATGGACTAATGTGAAGAACAATTCTTAAAAACACTTGCTACCGATGCCCACAGCTGCCTCCTCCCCCTTTAGATTTGCCCCCAAGTGCTCTACCTTGATTTGTGCTCTCATTTCATAGGGCTGCACTCTCTCTGCCTCTTGCCCCAGCCCTCTCCAGCCCCAGCACACCAACAGACTTACTGAGGGATGCTCCATTCTTCCCCAGCAGGCAATGTTGAGGTCATTTCCACAACAACTTTTTGTTACTTGCTCATGACTTCCTTGGCTTGATGGAAGACTGGGATGATAGCTGCTGCTGTTAGCATCCCACTGATGCCTCATTTTACAAACCTTCCCTCACATGTGAAGCTTTACTTCAGTCCTCAGATAAATAATGACAATTTAACAAAGTACACAGATTAAAAGATTAGGCCCATAGTGAGTATTATAAACAGAAAATTATAAATTTTCTACACAGAGTTGACTGAGTCTTCTGTTATTTTTTAGCATGGAAATACTGAGATCACATGATCCAGGGCAAACACAGGCCACAAAGATTAATATAGAGATTAATCATGTCTACAATATACAAATGTATATTCTGGGTGACCCGAAAAATAATGAAATCTGAGACTAAAGTATTTATAATAAGAGAATTTGGATACTTTAAACAGTTCTTCTTTGTTTTATAATATTCCATTGCCTCACAAATAATGTAGCTGTCATAACAAACAGTAACAGTGACAGACACTAAAAAAAGCTGGATAGTGTGCAAAGCTCCAGACTCAGTTCAAGTGTCATCTGAATCAACTTTAAACTTAATATTACTTGTACTGTTCAGCCACAGAAAAGGATGCTATAGTATTTCTTAAATTACAGATCTAATCTGTATCAGATGGCATAAAGTAAAATATAACACTGGTTTGACCTGAGCACAGTTAAGTTGAGAGCTTTTACATAATTTAATCTGTGTGTTTAGCTTTCTACTTGGAAGACTCATGCTGACCTCACTATCTTGTCAAATACCTATAAAAAGTAACAAGAGAAGAATTATATGTCTCACCATTTGCTCATTAAATGCCATCCATCATTTCTGCAATGGCAGTTCTGATCTCAGGAACAGCACAGCTGCTTTAGGCAGCATCAGCAGCACTACCATTAGTTAAGTGTGCTTTGAGCAGGAGCCCATTTCCATTTGGTATGATCATAGGACGATGAACACCACAGCCTCTTGTCCAGCTCAGTGTGTACCATTGAGCTGCTCCCCCACTCCAAGTGCCAGGTAAGTATCTCCTTCAAAGAAACCTACTTCAGAACGTTTTTAATCACTTCTGTGTGCACAGAACAAAAATGTCTTTGTCCAAGTTGAAAAGAAATCCAGAAACATTTTCTTCCAGCAAGAGTCTTTCGCCAGTTCTTGGAATTCAGGATATGCATCTTGCCACCTTCTGAAAACAAGCTCTAATAGTGGCTAAGATGTCTGTGAAGATCTGCATGACGTAGAAGGTTGAAGGTTAGCAAGATAAAAACACCAGAACACTTTTGGCAAAACAACTTGTATCGTGAAGCCAAAATGATTTGTAGAGAACTGGGTTCCTACAGAGCTTCATGGAAACACCTCAACAGTCTGTTCATGCTGCACTCATTAGGTAAGCTCTCCTCCAGCCATCCACTGCAAAGCACTGTAACCTGGGCAAGACCTAATTCAAGATGCCTCTTTTAGAATTACACACCTCATACTAGAGTTTGGAGGGCTGTAGTTCAGGTTTCTTCATTTCCATGGAAAATAAATTCAACTAGAGTAGAAATTCTGTTTCTCATGGTTTCCATACAGCTGAAGCGTTCTGATTTCCTGTAACACCTGATTTGATGATAGTTCTGCTGTAAGACATCAAACTTTCTTTGGGCTGGAGAAGAGTCATTCTTGAATGCAATTGAGAGCCGCTTGAAAAGACTTTTTTTGTTGGAGAGAGAAAATCATCACTACAAAATCTGAGAGGAAATTATTCAGGCAGCATTAGGTACTGAGCTACCTGGAACTGAGGGTCATCAGCCCAGTACTAGCAGCAATACTGCAGCTCACAGAAGCCAGGCCCCTACCATTAGGAACTCACAAGCTCTTCAGGGGCTGAAGTAAATAGATCTTAACTCACACAGGACAGATGCAGCTGGTTGAGGCTGTTGGCTTTATGCAACTAAGAGAACGTCGGGCTGTGTATTTAGGCTCTTGAAACATTTGTTTGTGATGCTGGAAAACATGCCTAACTTATCCTAGGGGTCTCCTTCTGGTATTATTTGATGACATCAGCTACTCATATGGCCTACTTACATTGAAATGTTATAGTAGCAAATTCAAGCTTGCAAAAGCAAGGAAATGCCAAAACTCACGCATTTCCCCCTCACCTCCTCATGCTTGGGGTCATGTTGTCTTTTACTGCCTACACATCAACCAAAGAATTAATTAGTTCAAGCTATGCAAATTGTTTTAAAAAGCCAAAAAGCCTAGTTTGCAATTTAAAATGGGATCCAGATGCCCTCATCATTTTAGGAGAGAAAAGAAGAGGCATTCAGTGGTAATTTTTTGTGTTACATGGCATGCATCCAAGTTGAACTTGCATATAAAAATAAACCTCATGAGTTCATTGTTCTGAACTTACAGCCAAATGTCCTGTTTCTCTTGAGTTTAAAGGTTTTGTGACTAAGTTGTATAAAACATACTTTAAAAAAAAACAACAGGAACAGTAACTAGCAAAACCCAAATAATATGATTTATTCCTTTGCATACTTCTAACCATTGCACAACATTTGGATCTTCTGATAGAATTAATTTGAAAATAGCCTAATTATTCATTTATTTCTCCGTTCCCATAGAAACTCAGACAGCAATGATTCATTTCTAAGAATTATTAAGTCCCTAGCCATGCAATTCATACCATTTTTCTCCACAAGGCTCAAATATCTGGCACATTGTACTGCAAGGAAGGACAGATTATCTATTTTTGTTTTTCAGCTTCACTTTTTGGAAACAGTCAGCCTTGCTTTTTCACGATGGGTGACTTGCAAAAATTCGAAGCACTACAGCTGGTATTTTCTGCCATGGCGAATAAAAGAAAGGATTGGATTTTCTCTGCCAACGTGTAGCACAGCATACAACAGTGCTGCAGACAGAGAGGGACCCTGCAGTCTAGCACAGCAATTGTGTTGTATGCCACAAGAAGGGATAACATATCAGCTAGGACAGAGTCTGAAACCCTGACAGTCTCTCTCATGACCCAGGATGCTCCTTGTCTGACTTTTAGTACAGCATATGGTAAAAGAGTGAGCTTTCCATAGCAACAGGAAGAGAGTATGAAAGCAGCAAATGACCCAAAGTTGTCTGTCAAAAAATGGACCGTCCACCTCCAGTCTACACACACGCCTTCTCTGTGCAATTATCCTTTCATAATAATTTCCCTGTGAGTTCGACTTCAACATCTGCTTCCAAATCTTTTAAGTTCTTAGCCTTTCTGCCAAGACCTTCAACAGAGTTGAAGTAATTTTCATAGAATCACAGAATGGTTTGGGTTGGAAGGGGCCTCAAAGCCCACCCAGCCCCAACCCCTGTCATGGGCAGGGCTGTCCCCCACCTGGCCCTGAGCGCTTGTCCAACCTGGCCCTGAGCACCTCCAGGGATGGGGCACCACAGCTTCTCTGGGCAGCTGTGCCAGTGCCTCATCACTCTCTCAGTAAAAAATTTATCACTGACGTCTAATCTAAATCTAATTTAAACTTAATTTTGATAGTCTTTGGTGCTAAAGTACTTGCTCATTGGAGCTACCTAAGAAAACTGCTGTGTCCCACAGCAGAACAGCACTTCCAACCTCAGCAATAAAGTAGTTGCTAAAGGAAACACAGCAAGTAGCTTCTCTGGAAGGAAGAGTGCATGACCTGAGGTTTAAACACCCTCAGAATTACAACAAAAAGACAGAAAACTATATGTCATCTCTACTGTCTTGCATAACCATTTTCCATCATAAAGATGCAGTAGCAAGACTGGTTCAGTTGTGAACAACACACAGCTGATTTGAAAGAGTATTTTTGCTCCCAAGATTCATCAAGCAGATATTGGTAAGTGAGAAACAGATGCAGAAAACACCCACAAGTGCTGTTTGCCAAGCAACTATCAGACACGTTTCCAGGTATCAGTGTATAAATAGACACTGGGTTATGTTGGTCTTCCACCGTAGTACAAGAGGGCAGTCTGCCCCACTCCAACTCCATCAAATCAAATCAACGAATTGATTGAGGGCCTGGAGCATCTCCCATATGAGGAAAGGCTGAGTAACCTGCATCTGTTCTGCCTGGGGAAAAGAGGACTTTGAAGGATAAACATCTATAAATATCTAAAGGGAGGTGGGAGGCAAATGGATGAGGCCAGGCTCTTCTTCGTGGTGTGTAGCAATAGGACAAGGAGTAATGGCCTAAAACTTGAACACAGGAAGCTCTGCACTAACATGCAGAAGAACTTTACAGTAAAGGCGATGGAGCACTGGAAAAGGTTGCCCAGAGAGGTTGTAGAGTCTCCTATGGAGATATTCAAGACACCTGCCTGTATGGCTTAATGTAGGGTACCTGCTTTAGCAGGGGGGTTGGACTTGATGATCTCTTGAGGTCCCTTCCAATCCCTGCAATTCTATTTCATTCATATAATGCTTCATTTAATCAACTTGTA
Source organism: Gallus gallus (assembly GCF_016699485.2). Classification (NCBI taxonomy): domain Eukaryota; kingdom Metazoa; phylum Chordata; class Aves; order Galliformes; family Phasianidae; genus Gallus; species Gallus gallus. The sequence goes on along the minus strand of NC_052532.1, from coordinate 123,293,669 downwards.
TCCACATTAAAAAATCCAGAGCTTCCATATAAAAATACGGGAAAGTTGTGGGCATCAAAAGATTAGTAAACTTTATACCCATGTACACATGTATAAGAAAACTAATATCCAGGCATCATAGAAACTAAAATGACATTTGCAAAGATTCTCCCACTCCAAAAATCTGAAAATGCAGCCAGAGCGGCAGCTCACTGTTTACACCACACTCATGAGTTTTGGTGAGAGTGTCTTGTGAGTGTCCACCAGCACAAGGAGGAACAAGTGGTAGAGAGATAAGGGGCACCGGTGGAGTACATTAACCAGTATGGGATGGAGCGGACACCAAGCATAATGAGCTCCTAATGAGCGTGTCCATGTCTACACACTCTGTTAGTTACACCAGTGAAACTGCTCAGTAAGAAGTATCTTCAAGATCAAGAGCAGAATGGATTTGTGAGCTCCAGTACTCTTATGAAAGATGCATAGAAGTGTTTCGGAGCAGCTTTTCGTCTTGCCATTATTAGACCTTACTTATGTATCATTTAGTTGTACAAGGTAATTTACAGCAGGCAGATTTTGTCAAACATAATTCCTGTCATGTGATGCCAAGAGCACAGAGGCAGTGGCAGTTTCAGGGCAGTAAAAATACTCCAAAAGACATGGCTTGGGGCGTGGGCTCCGACACACAACCACAGCACTCTGCTGATCGCAGCAGACCGCAGGAATGCTTCAGGAGTGAGGCATTTTCATTCCATGACTGAATGCAGAAAGGAAAAGCCCTGTGGGTTTGATACTGATCTAGGTAATGTCCAAGCTGGAAGAGCAGTTTAGATGATGAATACTGTAATTTCAGTATCAGCAGTATACTTTAAGCTCTTGGTGGAATGCAAGCTTTTTTTTTTTTTTTTTTTTTTTTTTGGCTATGCTTAAAGCTAGGCAACGAATTAGAGAAAGATTAAATGAGGAGTGAGTTACAATTCAACGAGGACAAGGTATCTAATTAGCTGTGTGGCGTGTTGATGCAGCAGCTTCTAGCATGCCTTAGAAATCCAAAGCGAGGGTGTCTGGGACACTAGGAAAACAGTTGCTGTGGGCTGAAAATACAGAGCTTTTTGTCCTGGATGTGGGCTGTTTGGCTATATCTGTTATAGTCTATCTATTACAGTGCCAAGGAACATTCCCAGTGCCTGACACTTGGTCATCTGCACTGTTAATTTAGCAGAATGGTTCCTGGCAAGCCTTGAGCACACAGTCTCCCATCACCACACACAGGTGCCCAGAGTCCATTCTCCCCTGGCTGCTGCATGCAAGATGGTGTGGCCCACACATTGTTGTATTTTATTTGCATCCAGTCCACATCTGCCTAGTCTTGTAAGCAACACAAAACACAGCACACTTGTGTAATTACGGAGAGGGGTTCCATCAGGAAATAGTTCATTAACAGTGCTGCCAGAATAGGACTTGGGGTGGCCAGTCACTGAGTTCAATGCGCTTCATGGGGTGACACATGTGCCCCTTCATATGTTTCTGGTTCACGTGACTCAGCAGGAGCAGTCTGACAAAGTATGAGAAACCCAGGGCTCAGCCCACACATGGCAGAGTCACTGCCACAAGGACAGGAAAGCGCTGGGGACCAGCAGGGCTTGCACCAGCCAGGACTGTGCATGTGCTGCCTCTTCATGGCTTACAACAGATGCTTTTAGTAGCAGCTTTAGGCAAATCAGTGTTTTCCCATCTCTATGTGCTCAAAATCCTACAGACTTTCCTGTCAGGTATGGATCCTGCTGCTGCTGCCCAGGGCACAGCCATCTCAAGAGGAGGTCACTACAGAACTTCTAGCAGAGGAGGGAGATACATATCACAGTAAAGCTACCTGAAGATGGAAACTGACAACTGCTTAGTGATGGATGTCTTATCAGAAGCATGAAACCAGTGATCTGCAAGAAGGACTAACTACCTTTCTGTATAAATTATTGCCTCTCTCTCCTGCGGTGCTGCAGAAGGCTGTACTGTAGATCTCAGATTACAGGCAGGAAGGGAGACTTAGCAGCGGGTTACAACACTGGAATTCTGCCTGCTGCTTTATCCAGATCAACTAATTGGTGATACAACGGTCTGCCGATCTTCAAAACATATAATTCCCAAGCTTTTGGAGAGAGGTCAGGGGAAAAAAAAAAAAGAAAAAATAATCTAAGGGAGAATGGGGTATTATTACTTAATTATCACTGTGTTTTTCTAAAGATTCAACTTAGTAACCTGTTGTACATAATTCTAAAACAGAAGACAAGTCTTTAAGGGAGGAGAAGAAACGTTAAATGATGGTGGCGGTTGAGAGAAGTACAGCGTTTTTCTAAAATTCTGTTTGAATGTAGTGGGAAAGAAGTAAAATAGCTGGGGCCATGACATAGAAGGTTGCAATACAAGAAGCGCTGCAAGTCTCAAAAAGTTTCCTTCATATCTCTTATGAAAGCCTAATGAATGTCCTTGAAGGAAAGATACCAGTGGCTTAAAAGCAGCATTTGGCTTGAGTTAGAGGGACAGATGCAGCAAGGATGTGCCTAAGACCAGCTGGCTGTTGCAACAGAGCAGTGATGTCCCCTGGCTCTACCATCAGTACATGCTGTAATGTATAGGTGCATGCATTACTGGCTAAGCTACCGCATGCTCACAATGCCTCACACCACAGTGAACCACCCACCCACCCTACAGCAGGAAAGGACAAAGATCAAGCATGCAGCAAGGATGCTGTAAACCCCCTTTGATGCCTACCCATGACATTCTTTTCTCAGACAAAAAGGTTTGTGGGAAACTTTAACTTGGAGTTGGAAGATGGCTCAAAACCCCCACATCTCTGCTTGCAGACTGAACATAGTTGTATTTTTCAAAGTAAAGTTTATACTGACTAAGCATATCTTTCCATCCTGCTCTCTCACCTACTTCATCTTTTCCAATCAGTACAGATCAGATACATAAATAAAGTTTTAGGGCTGGAACTGATAACTGTAGCCTGCCAAATAGATTTAGGCTTTTTTTAGGCATATTGAAAATATAGAGTTGCTTCAAATAAACCACAGGAAAGGCTTTCGGAGTCATTTTCCTTGCATCAGCCCATCCCATTCACATTGCAATGGGAGACATAGTTGGTCTCTGGGTAGCCATGGTGGCACACACATCCCAGTGGCAGCAGACATGAGGGGACCTCTCAAGGTCCCTCCAGCAGGCACTCAGCACATCACTGGGGTTCAGACATGCAGCAGAGAGCAGCATCCTGGGGTGGCTACAATGGTTACTGGGTTTTTCAGGACACTGCAGAGCGTGACCACAACAGGGTCACTGTGTCACTGGTTACCACTAGAAACAAAACATGGTAATTTAGTAAATTATCTGTACTCCAGGATAATTAAAACCACATTTTCATTTAGTGAATTTCCTGAAGTCTGTAATTGCTCTCCAGCTTTTTACTACAGCAAACACTTTTCTTAGTACTGTAAAGGAAATAATCTGTCTTCGGGTGTGCTTTTTGTTCTCTTCCAAGAGCCATCCACAGGGAGGAATTGCCTCATCCAGAGCTAAACAGTGCCCTGATTTGCAGTAGTGCAATTCCACTGACTCCAGAAGCCTTTCATTTCCCCCTCCTGCAACGAAGACTAGAATAAATTAGTCAATGTGGCAGGCCTCATCTTCACTGTCCTTTCCACTGCTGTGGAAGAAATGGGGCTCAGAGCTATTCTGGAAGTATAAGACTGAAAAGGGAGAGGTTAGAATCTCTCCACAACTGAGTGTAACACAATGGAAAGCACAACAAGACAGCAGAGCAGCAAGACTCCAGGCTGCTGCAAGCAAAGATCCACTCAGACACAACAGCAGTAATGAGGGGGGAGGAGGGCTGCTTCCCTTCAGAAAGCCTCAGGTATGCAGGGATCTACAAAGAAATACTCTTGCCTCCACTGTCAGCCCTTAAATGAGGTCTGGGAAGGGGTGGATCCTGGCTCCACCCCTTCTAGTCATTCAGGTGCATTGCTTGCACCTGACCTCCCCTGGTTTAGCCCTGCCTTCCTACCAGGTGCTTAATCACTGGTTCAAGCCATGACTTAGCATTTCCACTACACTAGCATCCACACAAATATGAGTCTGAAAGTTAAGAAGCCTTCATTGGATGTCACAAGCTTTGTCTCCAACATCTTTTCCCCCCTTGATGCACAAAGACACATATGTCAATAACTCAGCAAGGATTTGTGTATCAATGAGGAGCGGCTCCTATGTTCAGAAAAAAGTCAGACATACCTTAAGATCAAGTAGTCCCATTACATACTAATTAAAAGTCTAATGTCTGATGTCCTTCATGTAACATTCCCTTATAAATATCTACTGCTACACAATCTGCTGAACAGTATGTAAAATGCTACTAGGATTTCTGATGAATCATTAATAAATACCTGTCAATATGCTTACACTGGGCTTTCAATTAATACTGATTAAACAGGAAAACTTCTCTCCCACCCCCTCGGAACCAAGGGCCAAATCCAATCTCACAGATTCCTGTTTACATTCCTGGTTTGTTCACTCATTGCTCCTCGCTTTACTAAAATCACTTTCTATGGTGAGCACTACTGCAAATGTTTTTATAGGTACCACTAATGACTTGTCATCATCCCTCCCAGGTATCCAGCTGTATCTCTACGTGTCACTGTGGGACTGCCTCCTCCATGCAGTCTGAACAGCTCGGCTGTATTTATGGAAGTTTAAATTGCAGAATAGCCCATTATGAGTTTCTTTCCAAGATCAACGGAGGCATTTATTTTGGGCTCTAGGATGCCTCTGTAGAAGAGCAACAGGGAAGCAAACAGCACGAACAAAAGAGAAGAGAGATGGGGACAGGGGTAAAGAGATCTCGTGAAACAGAAGTTGGGAAAGGAAGGGAGATTTGGAGATGGGGACCAATGTAGAAAAGCTGACTATTGTTTCCCTGAGAGATGGATACTGTTCAGAAACTGGACTGATCCTTGTGCAAGCAAACAATCCAATTACAGCTTTCTGAAGGAATCTGTTGGCAAACAAGCAAACACGGGGAAAAGAAAACACAAAATTTGGTACTTTGTTCTTTTTTTTTTTTAAGCCGCCATGTCAGTGCCCTTGTGTGCAGGCCATTGTTGTCAGAGTGACTCTCCATCTGTCTCAGATGCACACAGGGAAGAAACCACATTCATCATTATTGATTACTTTAGGTCTTGCAGGGCTTTGTAATGGAAAGGCCAGTGTCAGCGTAAGACAATAGGTATGGTGAGACCTTCCCTAGGCCTCTTTGTTTAGGCTTCACGGGTGCCTCAGTCACTTTGTGTATGTGTCTAAGCCAAACATCAGTCAGAAACCTGCCATGTCCGTGGGACACAAAAAGCTGGTATCTCAGTGCGTGAGAGAATTTCACAGCCAGGGTCAAGTTTACTTTGAAGACTGCGCAGTGAGGGGAGAAATGCCTTGGATATTTAATGGCACAAAAGTCAGCACTACTCATTTCTGGGGTCTCAAACCATCTTAAAAGCAGAGATAGAAGCCAGAGAGGTGTTGCAGCTGGGATTTTCACATTATGAGTTCTCACCAAGACTGGAAATCACCTGTACTTACTGCTTAGATGTAAATCTCTCCCCTAAAGCCAGCGAGCAAAACTATTCCTGCAGAGAAACTCCAAGATAGTTAAGACTGTAGGAACATATAGGATACAAAAAGATGACATGTAAGACTAAAACACCTTGTAAGAGTAACACCACCAATTTCTGTTCAAGTTTTTGTGTTGCCTATTACAGGCAGCCTGAGAACAGCTGTGGCAAAATTCACTGCACTGTAAACTGACAAAGAATCAAGGTTGAGAGGTTCTACTCTTTTGATTCCAAAATGATTGCAGGAAGTCATTCCATTTTGAAAAGGTAAAATGAATGAGAAGTAGGAACAAGTATTTAGAAACATATAGAGAAACTAAGCAAAGATATATCTTGCTAAAATTTATGTCTTTCCTTTGTTTTCTCATAATTCCTTATAAAAATAAGTGCAGCACATGTAATACTATTATTCATTATATAAATAAGTCCATCATGCGTAACACAATTTAACTTCATGAGCAGGGAAGACCTTTAATCATTTCGTACCTTTTGTTTCTGATTTTACTTGAAAATAAAACATGACATTTTTCTATCCTGACATTTCAGCTTAGAAAACAGAAAGCTCTAAATGAGATTCAATAGTAATAAACACTAATGGATAACTCTATTTAAGAGCTCAGTTCTTTCAGCAGAGAACTACAAATCTAATTAGGAATACAGATCTAGCTCTTGTACATCCCTAGATTGCCACCTGAGGTTGTGTGCGTAGCTTGAGCTACTTACAAAGAAATGGGCAACGGCTCTCCTTTAAGCATAGCCATTCCTTTTCAGGTTTTCTAAAGTGTTTTGCATTACTACCATCGTTAACGTTTCTTGGAAGAGCCAAGTACACTCAGGGTATCATGTAGATGTTGGAATCTAAGACAACCCATATCAAAAGAAGTCTCCCAAACCTGTCCTTACTTGGAAGTCTGTAATTATAGGCATTTTTGCAACTATGCCTACCAAAAAGCCATCTTGACTCCACAGGGCACCTCAGCACTCTGGGGTTTGCCAAGCTGTCATCTTCAAGTACGTTGAGTCTTCCAAAGTTTTCATTAGTAAATGAAAATGATATATGGGAACATTTCTGGCCACTGAGTTAGATTTGTCCAGGCTAATATACTCTGAGGATGACTCATGGCATGAGTTATGCCAACATCAACCGGCTTTCTTCCAAATAACTCCTGAGCATGGTTTCAGTGCTGTAGGGACCTTTCCCAGTAGGCAGCCTGTACGTAGTCAGGCAGAAGTTTACTACCATAGATAGATGTGTACTATCCTATGCAAGTTGACTTCAGAGCCCCAAATATCTTTAATCTATTTGATTTACTGATTTAAATCTAGTCAAAGACAACATAATACAGTACATCATTTGGTTTACCTAACATTTAGCAGTGCTGATGTCAGTGCACTGAAGCCACATTACAGTGCAGGAAGGAGTGGTAGATCAATAGTCAGGGAAAGGAAGCAACAAAAGTGTCTGCGTTTAGCCTGTTATCTAGAGTGCTCCTATGTCTTGATGAGTGGTCTTGGTTCTTGTTCCTGCTGAGGAGCTGATTGTGCATTTTTATCTAATGACTCTTTAATGGAAATACATTCCTCAGGAGCTGGAACAGCTGTAATTGTGTCACGGCAGATCAAGCTCTGTGAAGCTGTTTCTATTTGAAGGGAGGAATTTTTAATGACATTTACTGCTCCAGTCAATATCAAAAGAAATTACATAATTTAAATATATGTTTGAAACAAATATGGATGAATCAATACTAAATGAATTTTTAACAATGTCAAACTTACGGGAATAAATAACCAGTTTGACTTCTATATAAGAAAACAAAAGCTAGTGTACTAAAACTTGAGCTGGATAACATTGAAAAGGTAATTTACACATTACCCAAAAAATGGAGTCAAATCAACTAAGTGTAGTAATAAACTAATGTTGATTCAGCTAATATTAACCTCTCTTAAAAGGAGGAAATCATTTTTTATGACAAATAAACTCAGCAGTTTAAAATAAATGGCAAAGCTGTCCAACCTCTCCAGAAAATTAAATTAAATGTTATATATCAGGTTTAAAAGTATGAATGCAACATTAAATTACATAAATTCAGGTTTTCAATTTGGAAAGAAAAGATAAATGAGCAAGCAAACAGACCCTAGACTGTCCAAAACCCCCAAAAACTGCTATATATCTTTCATTCAAATATGCCAGCACAGTTTAGAGTTATTTTTTAGAACATGGGTTCAAAGTTATTCTTGGAAGGCATGAGAAGACTAAACCATGGACCATGGTGTAAGATCCCATTTCAATGTACTCACAAGTTTCTATTTGTACTATCTGTTCTTAATTAATTATTTTCCATATCTTTTTCAATGTACTACTCATTTTTTCCAGGATTATTTTTTCTAGAATGTTGATCAAAACTACAGAAGAGATAAATTCAGCACTCAAATATTCTCATGTAATTCCAGCAGAAAATTGTGTCTATTTTTATGGCGTATTTTATTGCTATGTCAGAAATGAATGAACTTGATATCCTTACTGTAAATAGGCAGAGACTGTATGTAGTAAAGATCTGAGAAAAAGACAAAAAGTGAGAATGAAGCTATTTGCAGACTGAGGTTATAACTAGTACAAGTGACAGAAAGGCAGAGTGAAACAAATAGAAGATCTTTCAGGTCAACTGCAGGAAAAAAACAGGAGGGTTTGCAAATCCAAAAATACAGCTATAGCAATAAGACCATCTTTCAGTTAACAATGTATTTGACTTTTTTCTTTGTTTTCTTTTTCTCTTCTCTTCGTTTCCCTTCCCTTCCTTTTCTTTTCCTTCTTCCTTTTTCATCAAAATTCAGTCTGGAACACGTTCACCAAAATTATGACAGAGTGTGTGACAAGATGCTGTGTGTTAGGTACAATAAATAAATAAATAACTTCTAAGAGAGTGCCTGTGATTTTTAAGTCTCATGATAAAAAAAGTAAGTGAAAGAATTTACTTTTCATATTCATATCCACTACAGTGTAACAAAGTTGTAATACTAATTTATGTGAGGTATTCCAATGTAAAAACAGAAGAGATCTCTAGCTGTATTCCAAGATAACTCAGTAACCCCCAATCAGGACAACTTACCTGATTTTGCTGAGTTTACCTCATGCTAAAATTGAAGTACCTTATCTTCACAGAATTTTTTCTAATTGTACTGGAAAGCATGCTGTCTATCCCGAGGAAAAGAAAACTTCTCTTTCAATAAAAACATTACTTCTGTTTTTTACTACTGAGCTACCATGAGTTCTGAAACGTATAAATATCCCTTCTCATGCTTTTCCAGCTATTGTATTGATTACTACATAAAACTACTCAGTTATTTCAGCTGTCACTGTCTTTTGAAGGTTCTGTAACTTAAAATACTTAAATTAACCTCTAGTTTGACTCTTGTAAGCCATCCAAACATTCTTGATTGAAGTACTTTTTAACCATCAGTGATTTTTAGGCATATTTAAATACCTGAAAACTGAAAGCCAGTGTCTCCTTTGGGAAGATTAAATTCCATTTCCCACATAGTATTTTTTTAAATTCTTAAACTTTGAAAACATATCAGTCATTAATTGAAGAACATTTTCTACTATTTATGAAAAGAACAAGCCAAGAAAGCACCAAAACTGAATTAGCAATTGGACTCCTCATCCTTCTGACCTCCGTTATGACAGATTCTTTATTCAGGAAAACAGATATTATATACACTCTCAAAAGGAGCCTGGAGAAACAGCTGCAGGAGTGGATGTGGCATAAAGGTGAGAGGTAACAAGCCACATGGTGGAAGGGATAATCTATGTTTTAGATCAGGAGCTTTTAACAGGATCAGGAGAAAGCAAGAAAAATTGCAGAGTGAACCACAGTAGGGCAAGAAGAAAGGAGTTCATCTGAAATGCTGAATACTTTGGTGACGTAAACAAATGAACTGCACATACAACATTAGATGAGAAGTGCTCATACCACTCTTCCAAATTGTCTAAAAAACAATGAAAAAAACATTTTTGAGTTGGTCCTGTGTGCTGTGATTTAACGGGAAGGGAGCGGCCCTTTCCAGTGCAGCAATCTGGATCTGTGGCCATGGTGCAAGGGAGGCTGGCAAGGGCTGCGGGCTGATGTCATTGCTGCCTGACAGCAATTTCCTGGCTCCACTTGGTATTTCTCTTGGTGTTTCCCGCTGGACTGACCTTGTTCCATTTGTCACCATGCCCTGGATTGTGCAGCAGCAAAGCTATGTAAAATTAATTTTCTGATATCATGTTTAACCTTAGAGTGTACCAGCCTGGATGTCCTAGTTTGCTTTATTATAGTGCTATTGCTGATATTATGTAATTATTGTATTTCCAGTCCATATGAGTGAATTTAAAAGATTTTCAAATGATATAATAAAGCATTTTAGGCCTGGATGTACAAACTCTTTTACAGAAGAAGGGGCTAACCAAGAGCTCTGTTCCAATTGGAGCCTAAAGAATAAGAACAACTTGTGCCAGAATATCACAGCTTCACCCCTGTCTGCCCTGAACACAGCGCTCTGAATACAATTCTCTGGGACAGCCATAACCATGGTGGTTATTGGTGGGACAACACCGCAACTTTTCTAACTGTATGCCAGGTAATACATGAGATCAGAAAGACGGTGATCTCTCGTCTCCCAAGTTATGAAGACCTCCATAAAAATTACCTGGAATGGCAAAATGAGGATATGAACTTCAGGAAGACTTAAGAATTATTGTACATTTTTGTTAACCTCGCGCAGAAATTGTTTTTCTCTGGTTCAAAACTCCCATGTCTCTTGAAAAGAAAATATCTCAAAGTTGAGTCCTATGTGCACTGGGAAGGTGTCCTCCTGAGACAGATGTTACAAAAAGAGAATCATTCTTCATTTTTCCTCTCATACTGAAGTATTCAGATGATAAAGTGAAAAAGTAGAGCTACGAGATTTACATGCACTGTTACTTTAAATATGTTTTCTTGTACATTTAGTGCCAGCCACACCTCAGTGAGTAAGCCAGGACAGTTCACTTCATGCTCTCCAAGTCCTGCAAAGTCATCATAGCTCCTAGCAAAGGGTAAACAATCCCAAACAATGAGTCCTGATGACACGAGCAGAACAGAAGAGTTTGTCGTTTTTAAGAACAAGCTAAACTCGCTTTTGTTTATTACTAATAACAAAGACATAAAGGAGAAAGAAGATAACATTTGATCCAGTAAGACATCACTTCCATTTATTCTTCTCCCTGTGAAGGTGGGGTAGTTGTGTACTTTGGGACTTGACAACAAGCATGAGGCAGGGAGTAGCATTGTTTCTTTGTGCCATTCTCCTACATACACTGACTTACTTGTTTGCAAGTGAATGTAAAACTGACAGTCTGCAGTCTGGGCAGTTTTCCATGGGCAAACTGAATAGCACATGAAGCTCTAGCCCTGTGCCATAGTTCAAACATGGAGGCTTGGCTAACAGGATGCTACTTCTTCGATGCCCACCATCTCCGCTACACCGATTAAAGTCTATGTTTAAACCTGGACCTCAGCTTCTACAGAATGTTCTTCATATAAATCCATTCACACCTCTGAGGCAGTTTTCTACTTGAGGGGAGATCAGGACACTGAGACCCAAAATGCATGTATAGCACATGACTATCTTAGTTTGTGTTGAAACTTTTAATAAGAATGGGTGCAGTCAATGTCTTTTAATACCTAGATGGCCAATGACAACATATATCTAAATCAAAAGCAGAGGTGTTTGAAAGTTTTGGGTTACTGATTTGAAATGTGTACTTACATATCTAGTGGTAGATTGCCCAAAGTGAAACTCTGGAGGCAGATAAGTATAAAGGTTTTACTCAATTACATCATTTTCCCTCAGTCTGTATTGAGACAGAGCAAAAATATTGCTGTTACTGCAGTGGAGGCAAGTTAATTCAGCTTTGGGTGGGAGTGATTGAGTTTGGCAAGAATTCTATTACTGATGACTTAGGGGATTTTAAACTGTGCGAGTTATCTTGGATTGCAATCCTGTAGTTTATATGCTCCATGCTCCATCCTCAGGCTCCATTGCAGCAGAGTTAACACTGAAGAGAGAAAATACAAAACAGAATTTGCCACAGACTTCTCTGCAACCTGTTAGTATGATAGCCAGGTAATACCTTCAGTAGCTCAGGTGTAACACTATCGTTGTAGAATAGCTTCTCATTTGCAGAAACCTTAGTGCTCAGGCCTCCAGTAGGAAGCCAGCATGTATTCATTGTACATCAAAGGTAGTGCTGGATATAGCTGAACTGCTAAAATGTTTGTGGTGGCTGGAAAGCAAATGGATTGAGCAAGTTCATTTGTTTTGATTTCATTCTCACAAGCAAGAGGAGCACTCTTCAGTCAACAAGTGCTGCCAAGCAGTGGTGTATCAGTTGTCCACAGATATTTGAAGCAGCAGTGCTCTCATGGAGCCCTCCTGACACACTGCCACTGCATGACCACTGCAGCTGTACTGACACAAGAGTTGTTTGCTAATTTGATCCCTATGAAGAAAGTGAGGCCGTCATTGCTAATACCACCCAATTGCTCTGCATACAGCTCTCATGCCAGCAGAGTCTCATCCCTCATGGAGCCATTTTCTCAGCCTGCCTGTGAATTGTTCCTGGAGTTCTTCCTCTGGGCTTCCTGGGCCATGGGGAGCATGCCTTGCAGCTGTTTCTCAGAAGAAGATTTTGGCATGTGGCTTGTGAGCTCGGGCAGATTGTCTGCCTCAGCCTAAAACAGTCACTCACTGTGGAGTCACAACACACCGTGCAAGCATAGATAGCTACCATGAGGCAAGGTGGGCTGGTGACTCAGCATATTGCCTCTTTTGAGGCAATGTGCACACAATTATCCCATGGTTAATGGAAAGAAGCTACCCCACTCACATGGAGGGATCAGTTACATTTATTGTCCCTTGCATTCAGTGGGAGAGAGGGCATGCAGGAGCCATAATTGTTGGGGTAGCCCACATGGTGAACCTCCACGGCCTGCCCCACCACAAAGGAACAGCCTTTTATGGCCCTGCCCTAAGTGCGCACCAAGGGGCAGATAGATTTGAGTCTGCTACCTAAGATCATTCTCATTATTTAAAATGCAGAACTCTAAAATCACTGTGGTGATCAATACAGTACAACTGAGCAAAACTAAATTCATATCTATTCCAGATGAGTAAACTTGAAAATGTCCCTGGTGACCTTTTTGAAATGCTGTTCTTTGTCATTGCCAAGTAGAACTCCAAGCAGCTTAATCAGTAGAAGATTTGGAGTGGTGATGGATGTGTTTGGGGGTTCAGCACAAGCTGAACAACATTCTTAAAGATTCCTAGATGTCTGATCAACTGAGAAGGTCATTCCCCTTCACCACATTAGCCTCATCGTATTTTAAAAAGTTGCAAGTGACTTTCAGTTTTATTCCAGTCCAGTAGCGCACATTTCATCTTGTCATGCAGAGCATAAGAGGGAATGCAAGCGAGACAGAAAGGGAGGGGGGTGAATTTACTCCAGATGCCCAAGCACAGAGGTAGGTTATGCTTGTAGTGCTCACTGGGACGCGACCCAGAAGAGCGCTGAGGTGAAGCAATTTAACAGGTGGTAGAGCAGCAGCAATGTGAAACAACATTGCACTAGTGATTTCAGCTTGTTCTTGCACATACAGGTGTCAAGGCTAGGCCCCTCCATCTCAGGAGGCAGTCTTGATCCTAAGCATCCTTCATTTATCAAAGATAACAAGCAGAAACTGTGAAATGAAAATTAGAACCTAATTGCTTTAACAGCCCTTCTTATAGACGAATCACAGATGACAACGTTTATCTGTCTTCACTGGTTGGAAAGAACAAAGCCAGTTGCAGTCCTAGCTTCAGCCCACACCTAAACAGCCACAAGTGCTTTTTCTCTCAGCCAGCCATCAGACCCAAAAACCTGACAGCACAGCTGTTCATGCACCAAGTAGAGGCTCTACACCAGACATTTCCCCCTACATCTAACTGAAGCACATCCACATCCCCTCACAAAGATGACTTTGGTACCCTGAGCTCCAGGCCCGAATCCTGTGGATCGATCAATGCACTCCTGAGACAGACATCACTTGGTACTCCCAGCCAGGCCATTGGGACACTTGGAATAAGTGGCCCATGATAAAGCCACTGCAGCTACCCTCTGTGTGTGTGTGTGTTTGAGAAGCTTTGCCTGTGGAAGAAGAGGTGAGCGTCCTCTCCATGCTGCAATTGCTGTTATGAAATCTTTATGGGTTTTTAAAACAGGAAGGGGGTTAGTGAGTCTTTTTAGCCCATATTTCTCTAAGCTGAGGCAAGGTACTTTAGGCTGCAGGCAGTGAATTCACTATACAAAGTGGTTTCAAAGGTGTCTTCTTTTTTCCTTTGATTCAGTTCTGAGTCTCAGACTTGTTCGGCACTTGACAACCTAGGAGACAATACAGGCTTCTCAGCTGGTGCTATCAAAGGCAGACAGAGAAACAATTAACCTAGAGCCCTGGGAGCAACATTATTTAAAGACAATGTTAAGAGGAATTTGCCACATGAATTCTGTCAATCAGTCATTACACAAGCAGAGAAACTCTTTAAGGCAGATTACTTTTGTACAGTAAGCTCTCCCCCTGCTTTGCTACTGTAATAAATTGTATGTTCAGTTGAATACAAATTAGGGAAAAAAAACTGTTTATCTGTTTTGTTTTCCATGTGGAGACAGAAGGGGAAGTCATGACAGTAAGTAAAAATGCACTGTGCTTATCAAAGCTTTGGTAGATCCTTCTTTAGAAAAACATGTGACTCAGTACTGTAGATTAGGACACATTTAGAACCTCACTGGGGGCTACTGTCTCCCAAAAACAGCAGCAGTTTTGCTGAGCCAGAGAGGAAGAAAAAGGTTAGAGAATAATGGTAATGATCTACTTCTAAAGGCAGCTGTAATTCTTAAGAAAACATTAATATATGGGGGAAATAAGCTTTTAGAACGAGCATGTACGTAATGAATTGTAGATACTTTACTAGTAGAGAAAAAAGAATTGTACAGTTTGTACTGTTTTCATGGCCCATGCCTCTGTGATCTGTGTAAATTATCAAAGATGGCGAAAAATCAGTTCTTTTTGAACTGTATACCCAAATATAAAGAAGCCTTTAATCAGTGAGCAACACGTGAAGAGATGACCTTTCCTAAGAGCTGGAAGAGTACTCATGCTTTCTCTGTTTGATACTTGCTTAAAAGACATTTTTTTGTGTGCAGGCTTCTTCGTATTTACATGGAGAACAAGTCTTGAAGAGCTTGCTTTCAAACATACACCCTGGGACTGGTCATCCTCTTAAATGGTGCAGCTAGCTCTCAACATTTCAGATTTGCATGGAACATGGTAGGGCTGTGTGCAGCAAGAGCACAGAACGTTCTAGCTCAGTGATGTAGTACAAAAGAAAATTCTCCATCTATGTCTTTTTTTCTGTCTTCAAAACAACTCTGCCGACCTTATGCATTTCAAAAGGACTAAGAAAAATGGAGAGTGCTTTTTATCCACATGTGAATTAAAAATAAAAAAGTCGTTTTTTCAAATACCACATAAACTGCATTCAAACTTTAACAGCTAGTTGATAATGTATGAGAACATATGAAACAAATGAGCAAATGAAATCTAAGCTCTCCCTTTTCTTCTCAAACTCAGAGAACAAAAGAAAAAGGAAAACAAATCGTCCTTTCTAATCAGTGACTCATTATCAATCCTTTTTTTTGTGCATTCTCAGAGCCAGTGGAAAAGTCAGGTTAAACAAAACTGGCTTGCAATCAGTGTAAGGCCCAGCTCTGCTGTGGGGTAGTTACAGACAAAGAGAAATTTGTCACATTAAATAAATCCACCTTTGTTCCTAAGACTGCAAGATTTATTCAAAACCAATTAGGTAGATTTCACATTCTCAGATAACTGCACTGCACATGACTTCGTATCGTGTTGGTACCACTGCACACTAACTATAGGAAAAACACAATCCTCTAAGCCATCACTGGAGCACATATTGAGTTGATTAAAGAATGGATAATTCACAGATCTTTAAAAAGCTGTGGGGAAGTTGCAAATGGGTAGTCATCATTTTCAGGATGTGGAATCATCTAACAGTAAGTCCAAAATAGCAGATGAAATACACAGGTATCACAAAGGTTAGAAGAGCAGTCAGTGCAATCTGTCTGCCTTGGTAGGCTATGCCCGTTCAAGCAAAACCTGTTTCCAAAACAAAAGGTTGGGCAGCTGGGAAGAAAGAATGCAGATTAGAGCTCCACAATGGGAACTGCCTCAGGGCTCCACTAGACAGCTAATTGAGCAGAACAGTTCATATTTAAGAGCATAAAAGATTGCTGGATGGAGAAATAGGGAAATAATACTGAGTGGCAAGGAGATGGTGCTTTCTGTGCATGTCATCCGTGAGCTCATTCCTGGAATTCGATGTCCTTCTGGGGAAACCACACTTCAAAAAAGGAGGTCAAAAGTTTGAAAAGGGCTTAGGGGAGAATGGTTAAAGCAGGCAAATACAGCTCTTAGGTGGAGACTGCAGAAACTTAATCTATTTGAGTTTATCAAAGAGGTTAAGAAATTACTTGATTACAGCCTACTTGCATTTAGAGCAGGGCAGAGATTTAATAAAACTAATGGCTAATGAGACACAGTAGTTAGAAGCTGAGATCCAACAAACTCATCCTCCAACTTAAATTTGGTGAAGATAGCAAAAAATCAGTAATTGCTGATCATCAGAAGTATAACATTTTCCATCACATGAGTGGACATCACTTTGGAGGACAAACGTGAAGGTGGGATCCAGCTTTGCCACCGATGAAGCATTGCTTTGCTGAAATAAAATAATGAGCCCCAGAAATGGGCTTCTGCTTGTCCCTTAACTCTGTCTCTGGCCCCACTTTGGACCTCTCCAAGAAGCTCTCCCCAAAAACATACACACACACTCGCCATGGATGGTTCACAACCACACAGACGTACACTCCAGTGTTCTGCAATATCATCAGCAGAGAAGTTGGTGTGCTTTCCCTAATGGTGATGGAATGATGGAAATCTACCTCATGTTAGGAACTACTACACAGAATACATAAATGCAGTGCTTCTACTCTCAGACAGCCTAGCTTCCCTTATCTCTGCTCATAGTAACACTTTACCAACTGTTTTATTCTGCACTTTTCACAGTTTTAGCTTGTTGCAGATAATATTCTAATTCTGGCCACCTCCTTACAATCGTTCTGTAAGTCAGTCAGGCACAACAAATTTGGGATCATTTCAAGTGCTAAATAAAAAAAGTCTTTGCAGCAAGGAATCACACTGTAAAAAGTACTGACTGATTACATACTGTATGCTCCTTGTTTTATAGACATTTATACAGCAGATAATGGAAGCTATTCTGCTCTCCAGTTTCTAAGATTTTTCAAAAACTGATTAAAAAAATATATATATATCAACTTTTTTTCTTCAACACAGTGCAAAATCTCGCAGTCCAAACTAACCATGTAGTTCCTGAACTGGTAATAAATGCTAGACTGCATCATAAAGAAATGGAGTGGAAATATTTTTTAGTTCATTCAACAGTTTTCATAATATTTTTCTCTGGCTTTTGGTGAGGTAGAAACAGACTCTGTAATCTGTTACTCATCTGCCAAAGACAGGGAAGATGTTTGTTTTTCTGTCTGAACCAAATTGATACTTTTCCCTTTCTGCTGTTTTGCTTTTTATTAGCTGAAGAGAATAAGGAGGTAATAAAAAAGAGGAATGAAGATATGAAGCATTCTGCATAGCTTCAGCCCATAGCATTGAAAATAGGAGAGGGGAATAATGCTGTTGCGATTTTGTATGTAAAAGTTTTCATAGCAGTTACATTTGAAGTCTAAACAAAATGTAAATTTCTGCAAAAAGTCTGCTATCATCAAGACTCCCACAGACAAAATATTAGGTAAAGGAAAGATTTATTACGGAGTTGGTGCGCTCCGGTGCAATTGTAGTGTGAAGTGGAGAGGAATTGTGTCTGGGAGGTTAACAGGGAATGGGGAGAGTTCAGCCTGAAAGAAGGCAAAACCAACAAAAATGACTGTGAATCTTCCACCTCAGTCTCAATTTGCAGAATGGGTAATCAGAAAAATCTTCTACTTCCCATTTCAGAAGATTAGATAGGGATTCTCTGAGACAAAGGATATGAATAGAAAATTTTAATTTAGATGAGATTGCTTGAATCAACATAACTGCACTTTAGAAAACCATGAATATGTTTTACAACTCAAAACTACCTCTGGACAGATGTAGTATTTTAGCCACACATAATAAGATTTTACAGCAAGTAATGTTTTGTGTATCTTAGAATGTCCATTCAGATGGCAGTCTAAATAATTGTGTGCTCTGTGGTTTAACAAAAGAGCCATGAGGCATTATACCTGGCTGTTTAAAATTGCATATAGCATATATTAGGTAATGCATGTTATAAAAATTCATGGGTTTATATATATAACACACGTAACACACAGCATTGCATAATACATCTTATGTTATACCTAGGTCAATCTGAAAGTAATGCCTCCTATTTATTTCCATGGAAACTATGACAGATACAAAGAGCCCTGTAACACTGTTTGACAGAGCAGATCCTCAGCTACAAAACGCTATTTTGCAACACAGTCACCACCATTAGCTATGCATTCTCACCAGAATAACAAGATAAACAAGAGAATAATAGATAAACAAGAGAATGCATTCTACGCTCATAAAAATCTGCACCAGCAGAGGTGAACGCTGTCACTGCCGCCACAGCTGAAATGCACCACACACTGCCTCACTGTGTTCACATCCACTGTTAGGTCTCCAGAAAAGTTCAGAAAGTGTCAATGAATGTCAATGGGTACCATTTTTTCCACATGGAGGAGTTCAGCGCCACCCCTTTGCTTCATCCGCACTTCCACGTCAGACACCATTGTATCAGGCTGCCCCTCCACTGCCATCTGTCACACAGCAATAACATGTAACAGGATATTGGTGGGAAGGTTCACCCTCTACTGCCATAACTCCAATATCCACGTCTGTCATTGTGGGCCAATATGATAAAATAGGAGGCACTACTTTTGGAGCATCCCTTGTACATTATACTATATGTTATATTATTTACCAAGAACTCTATGTCAGGGACACAGTCTTTTTTGATAGTATCAAGGCTGCTTGTCCTTCTTTAAATTAAAAAAAATATATTAAAGATCTTCGAATGAGCCAAAGCCTCTTGAATTAGGACTGTAATTTCATGTCAGAAGGCTTCTTAAAACAATTTTTATTTGAAAAATGCAAGGATAAAGAAAATAGATTTAATGGCCTGTAGCTTGTTTATATTTAAAAGTAAACAAACAATTTTTGATACTTCCTTTTTAGCCTACTCCTAGATGCTCATCAGTAATCCCAAGAGCTCCACGAGCGCTGATCACCACTCACATGTCTGACCCGTATGCACTTTACTGTACCATCATTAATTTTTCTAGGCGTATCATCTTGATCTCAGGTGGCCATTAATCCAGAAGTTACTGACGTGACATCATAAGAACTGAAACTCGCTCTTTGAGCTAGCATGGCGCTCTTAATCTTCTGGCTGACATGCATTGCTCTGAACTTGTTTCTCCAAGAGATGATGGCCTATCTTGCGAGTCCATACATTTGGATATATAATTGCTGGCTTGTCAGTATAATGGGCCAGGATATTGGAATTTGTGTTACTAATCATTTAAGGCAATAGGTAGGATAATAATTCATTGTGGGGACAGTAAAAGTCATCACAAAATATATTAATTACCAGAAGTGGATGACAGTCAGAGCTGGTAGGAATATTTTATTCCATTTGTGTTATGGCAGATATATATATATAATCACAGAGAAATCTCTTGCCTGCCTCAGCCTGCAGACTCCTATTCACAGCACTATAGAGTGTTGTATAATGCAGACCACATTTTTAGACAAATAATCATTCACTCATATCAACAAAGTCATAGAGATATAAAAATCCAAAAACAGCAAATATCTTTCTTATAGCCACTAGCAACTGACACAGGTAGCATCTTTAATTTTGTGACATCTATATCTGATTTACAGGAAATTATCTCTTCTGAGCATGCAACACTCCACACAGTATCCATGCCCACAGTTCATGATTAGTTTTGCAGTTCATAAAACTCCACAGGAAGATTGGTTTCCTATGAAAACGTATCCTTTGTTCCTTTATTCCAGCATCACTAATGCAATAGCCCAATTCAGCCTCTAAAACACTTGCTGCTGCCTCCTCCTTATCACCCCAAAGAAAAAGCTTGTGTGTGTGTTAGCCAGCCAGCCCTGCGCATATGCTGATGGGTCAGCTGCTACCATCAAGGAGAGTGTTGGATGGCTGAGTTATACCTGCCTCTCCTTCTGCAGCAACACAGACCTGTCTAACCTCCTCCCAGGTATCTCCCCAAAAAATAGGACCAGCCAAAGATTTCATAACCTACGGCAGAGAGTTGGAGAGACAGTTGCTGTGATCACGTAAATCACATTTCCCTCAAAAATCACAGCAGTAGTTTCACAAAAGTGGAAAAAAAAAGGAACGAATATTGTCATAAAACGACTTGGGTTGGAAGGGACCTCAAGGATCATCAAGTTCCAACCCCCCTGCCACAGGCAGGGCCACCAACCTCCCCATTTAATACTAGACCAGGCTGTTCTTTCAAATGCTGTACTTCCAAAACCACCCATAACAATATGCCTGACTAATAACTTCAGTTGAATGTTCCATTAATTTCCTTTTTCCAGCTGACCTTCAGCCTCAGCATAACTGTCAATTGAAAACTTTTGCTAATGGCCCTGTTCTTTTATATGCCAGTCGTTGATTAAGAGATCAAAGACACTGATTTCAAAACCAGTCATTACACACAGCTCTTCAACTTACTAACAAGACTTCCAGGGACAGCTTGGCAATACCTGATGCAATATGGACACTAGCTACTCTCAGTCTGTTGATCCCTTACAGAAGTTGGCAGGGTTGAATTTCCTTATTATTCATCAGGTACAGAATTTGCCCTGCTAACTAAGACACCTACAGAGCTTCCTCTATTCTGTTTATCAAAATGAAGACCCAGAGGTCTGCTTAGAGTGAATAAATGCTCTCAGAGGGAAAAATACAATTTTCTAATGTAAAAGAATGCACTGAAACCAGTAGTTTCAAGACATCAACATAGATAAATCTGAAGAAGTATGTACATTCTTTAACAATGAATATGGTCAACTTCTGGCATGCGGTGAGCAAGTTTTGGGTTTACTCAGTATGTATGCTTAGATGGAGGACCAGTAACTTTGACATGGGATGAAATTTGGTCAGGGACGCCATGCTAGGCTCAGAATAAAGATTGCTTCAGTAATAACTTTGAGTCCACACCACTGAAAATGGCATTTTGAATAATCAGGTGGATCTTTCTGACTTTAAAAGTCATTGAGTAAGAAATTAAATGCTAAGTTAAAGACTTCTGAAATCAATATACGTGGTGTAACTGACAAACCTTGAGTTATTAGTACAGGAGCCAGCAACACACACAGTTACTGAGTTACAATAGCACATCTTTCTCTCATTCTCCCTTCTTGTTCAGGTATCATTTACAGGGATTCATAAGCTGACAAACATATTAAAAGCCTAAAGTTTTGGTCACATTATCCACAGATAGGCTCTCACAAAGGTCAGAGTGAACACTGCAAGAATGCCAATATAAGAACATATGTTCCTGTTGGAATAAATCACAATGCTCGTAACAGCAATAAAACTGCAGCGATTAGAAATTGTGGCATAAAACAGAGTCATATTTTTTTTTTCATGACAGCAAGGCTAGGAATATTTGAGCCCAAACTGATGAAAACAATTCTTTGTTTAAATAGGAAGGAAGCTTGGGAAAAAAATCAAGGAAAGCTGAATATGCTGTGCTTAGACAGAGAGGGTTATGAGCTGCTAATGACAATGTATTATTTTGAGTGAGGAGAGGAAAGGGAAAACAGTGACATAGCAAAGTGATGTTTTAACAATAACACTTTGGAAGTCTTATGAATAGACTCCTGACCTTTGCTGCAAAACACAAGGGCACCAGGGCCCTACAGAGGTTCACATTTATTTCGCAAAAATAAACAGCATGAAGGCATTGTTGTAACCAAGCAGAGCAAACATACACGTAAGCATTAGCACTTCAGTGTGGCACTTCAGGCAAAGGCAGTGCCTCAGAACAGAAAAAAAATGAAGCACAATGGATGGGAAATATTAGGAGGGAGCTTCATGCAGTCTTTCCTTATTCTTCTCATTTCAGTTAACAAGTTTTCCATGTTTTTGGCACAGTGAAGGACTGGGCTGAAGTATAACGTTTTCTTAACATGGCTTACGTGCTGCAGGTTTTTCACACCACGTCTGTCCTGCTCTGACACAGCACACGGTGTCTGTCTAAACAAGGAGGGGAGCAGTTCAATAGTGGAATTGGATGGTGGAAATAATGAGCCATATTTCCGCATGCATGTAAACATATCAGTCATCAGCACACCACTGCCACTGACTTCAGCTAGACCAGTGCCAGTAGAATACACAAGTGTCTTCTTCTCCATTTTATATTCAGGCAGTAGAATCATAGAATCATAGCTTCATAGAATGGCTTGTGTTGGAAGGGACTTCAAACATAACCTAGCTCCCCCCCCCAAACACACACCATGGGCAAAGTTGCCAACCAGGCACTAGATCAGGTTGCCCAGGGCCCAGTAGTATCCTGCAGAGTCTCTTTACTTGCAGCCTGTGTTTGCTCCTCTCTGGTAGTCCACAGCACATACTCTGGTGTGAACTGTACAGTCCCCAGGCTATTGCAAAGGTCTGGATTGTCAAGGCGAGTGAAACTAAGAGAGATCTTTGTGATCAGCAAATGCTGAGGCTACACATTACATACTACCATGCCCTCTAAAATAAACAAGGGGCCAGAGGGGAAGGGTTTGTTGAAAACAGCCCATTTGTTCCAACTGCGGCCTACGACCAGTGCTGGAGAGCAGCAAGGCAAAAGCATCCCTCAAAGCAGCACAGAGAGCTCATTGTGAGGAGCCAGCAAGTGACTCAGAGCACTGGAATGGAAGATGGCACCTCTCACCTCCAGGTCACCCATCTCCATCCATTTGCAGTTAGTGGGGGCTAGAAGTTATTGCCATCAGAGGGGCATTCAGTGAAATGAGCTGGTTGTCTGAGGACAGCTGCCCAGTCACACAGACCAGGCCGATATTATTGCCCAACACATTCTGCTCTCCCAGGCTCTAGCCATGGCCGTTCAATCATCCTCTGAATGGCCTGAAGCTCCAAGGGCCACCAGGCACACACTGCTGCCTTCTGTCTCACTCAGTGACTGGCATGGTCACCCACTGAGAAATAGACAAAGGCCTTCTCATGTTCCCTTTGTTCCTCAGTTCTTTCTTCCCTCAGAAAGAGCTGCAAGAAATGTTGTCCATACTTTTCTGTAATTCCTCCACTTCTGCTGAGCCCAGGCATTGAAAAGTGATTGACCACGCCACAGAAATCGTGAGTGTTAAACAGCATGTTCTATTTTATATTGTTTGGTTCTCTTCTGATTTTTTGCATTTGGTTCATGTCCATATTTTCAACTTCTTTTTCTTTTTCCCCTTTCTTAAGAAACTTTCAGATGCGAGCGCTCTCATGGATCCACAAGCACAGCCTTCAAGGAACATTTCAAGCACTCTCATGCTTTCTTCATAAAAAATAGGAGCTGGCAACATTGCCCCAGCGCTGATTTAGCACAGTGCTGCTCACATTCCAGGCACAGTGCAAATGTCAGTAGCTGATTCCCAGTGGAGCTCAGAGGAGGTTGGTGGGATGGAGAATCAACTGCAATGCACTTGGTTTGGGGCCAGAGAGACTAAGATTGGGCCCTTGTCTATTGCAAGTCTCACAAAGAGCCCTGTAAAGAAATTAAGACTCTCTGGTGCAAACTCAGCAGAGCTGTGGCCTCAGTTGCTTCTCAGCCCTCCCAGCAGAGGCTGTCGGAGGTTAAAGCTTTGTGCTCTCCAGGAGAGCATAGATCCCTTCATCATTGCACAAGAAATATGTCACACTTCTTGTTTTGACTCTGAAAGTTAATTTTCTCCTTCGTGCCATCATCCACCCAGCAAGAGGATTCATGTATAATATTAAGGCAAAGAAGGCTGTGTCTTCAGGACAGGAATTTCCTGTATTTACGGACATGCCATACAATTTACTTGCCCATTATCTGCTTTCCCCAAGTCGTCGTGCTTCCATCACTTCCCGGCTGCCCAGTGTTGCTGGCCAGCAGCCAGGGCCACAGCAACCGGCTATATCAATCACTTCAGCAGCTTAATCAAACTCTTCCTCTGTGTTTTCCCCCTATATAAAGGAAATGGCCTGCCGTTCTCACAGTTTGCTGGAAGCTTGATCTGGCTGACACTGGAGCATCTCAAGCAGGCAAAAGATTTTACCTCTCTTTTGAATCCACATACAGGCCTAGAAATATGTTTTAGGTACTGGACCCTAGGAATGGATGTCATAGTTTCAAACATAGTCCATGCAGGGCTAAGGCCTTGGAAATTTACTCTCATAATATGCAACACCCGGCAGCCTAAAGCAGACTGGAAAGAAATATGTGATCCCAGAAGAAATTTTCTGACGCCCTGTGAGAGGGGTCAGTGCAAAAGGAAGATTCTCCACACAGACTACAAATGTGCTTGGATATCTGTCATAGCTTCGTGATGCAGATCTTCCTCCTCACAGAGGAGCTGCCGCTATTCGCTTTAACCTTCCTGTGCTCAGCCAAGCTCAGCAGCACTCAGAAGAACACCTCTTAGTGCGTGAGGCAAAGTTTGGCACTATGTCCTAAGTGGGCATACACTGTACTGGGTGAATCAAAAGAAAAAAAAGACAATTTTTAACCCTGCTGAAACTGGGCCTGCTTGAAGATAGGAATGCAAGACTCGCAGGATCAGAAATAGCTTGTATCAGCAGCAAACCTGCTGCTGTAACCCGCAAAGGACTGAGTGCTAATGGGCTCTGGTCTCCACTCCCAGCGTTGTGGATGCATTTGCTAATTGGAGAAGATAATGGAAACAAACATTTGAGGCGTTATATGGAATTTCTTATAGATTGCATTCACCAAGTGAAGTGTCTACAGTGAAATTTAAGCCTTGTGTCTGAGCCTCAGTCAATAATGGGCCTTGTATCTGTCACTATATTACACATGAAATAGGCATTAATGAGTGTTTATGTGCTCTCTAAATGCTTGAACAAGCATCATCAGAACCAAAGTTGTTAGAACCAGGGATTTTTCAGTGCAGCATACCGTTGAAAATAATTATTTCAGAGTGAACCAAGACTGAATATTTTTTACTGGCCTTTTTAATAAATGCAAAGGACAATATTCCCAAGGGACTTACGTGATGCTCCAAATGTTGAGGTATCGGTAATGCCATTTTCCTGGGATCCAGGAGACTTTGGTTTAATTCTTTCTGCTCCCTGACAGCTGAACTGGGGTAATCAATCCCTGGGGATGTGAACAAAACAAACAGAAAAAATAACTTCAGACCTGGGGTTTAAATCTTTCTTCTCACCTAGTTTGACCTGAATTGTTTTGTATTTTGTGACCCACTTAGTGAGTGCAATAATAGATCTTTTTCATTGTACCAGAACTGCGTGCAGCTATATTCCTGTTTCTAATAAAATAAAGATTTAAATACAGCAGATTATTTTCTCCACCCTGTCTGACATGAGCTGTAATCAGATTTTTTTCTCTCCCTTTCATGAACACCATCTGTTTGTGACCATTAAAATCCATTCTCTATGCTGAAGAGATGGGAATTCAGAGGGATGTGTTCGAGCCACTGTCCAAACAGTACTGTCATTCCTAAGGGATCCATTACAGCCTGACACACCCAAGTATTTATGAGCCATAAACTGCCTGCCTAAAATGGCGATTCATCACCGTGCATGGGAGACCCTGACAATGACAGAGTGTGTTGTAGCTGCGAGAGAAGGGGAGGAGGGGAAGGGGCTTTAGGAGGATTTTTTGAACCAGCAGCGTTATATAGCATCAGTTGTGGGGTTTTTTTTTTGTTTGTTTTTTGCTTTTTTTTTTTTTTTTTTTTTCCCCCACTATGGCACCTCGTTTCCAAGCCATTTGCTTTGACAGTTCTTCACAGCCAACGTTAAATTAACAGATGTCTTGGAACCGGACCCCAAACAAGACAGCTACGAGGTCACCGCTTTCTGGCATCGTCGTCTGCTCTGGGGTCGGGGCTGGCTCAGTGTGCACACAGCACCCAGCCGCCTTCCCCGCTGCAGGGCTCACCTCGGGGCTGGCTGGGGGACGGGGTGCAGCTCCCACACCAGCGTGACCGAGTGCCCGGCTCTCCGCATCCAGGTGCAATCCCAGCAAAAGGCCACACGCTTCACATTCCTACTAACTTCTTTTTCTTTTTTGCCTGCTATTTTTGAGGCTATTTTCGACCGGGGTGTAATACAGATAGATAAACTCAAGACTATTTGCTCCATAAGGCAGCACAGTTCTCACACTCGCATAAGGAACTGCGAAAGAGAACAAAGGATAGGAAGTACAAATGCTGGCAAGTGCAAAGATGGTCTTCTATAAAAATTGCCTCCGAACACTTCTGAAGCTTTCTGAATTGATTACCGTAAAATTTAGATGGAATTTGTGTACCAACACCCCCAAAATCACTACCACTGTAGGAGCTGTCTCATTCTTAGACTTACCAGCCTAATATTCTAGCCGTGCATCTCAATGTCTGCCCCCATCTGGAGATTCACAAACAAGGCTCATGCTTCTTAAGTTCCCTGGGAGTCCCAGGTTTACGTGCATGAACAGAGAACACCAGCACACACCAACAGCATTCTGTTACATGGATGGCACCACAATCAGACTTCTGTTTCATTTAAAAAAAGAGAGAGAGAGAGAGAGAGAGAGAGAGAGGGAAAAATAAGAACAAGCTGGATCAGGAATTCTGATTTCTTCATTTTAATAACCACTATGCATTGAATAACCAAAGACAGGTAGACACCTGGGACTGAAACTGTGCTCCCTGTCCTGTGCTAAGCGCTTTCATGCAGAGCCTGAGCCACAAAGCCTGTTCCCGCGTGCTCCTCTTGTCTGAGCCTTCAGCTGCCTTTCCTACAGTGGAACAGTCTCACCATTGTCCCCAGCCTCCCATCAACAGCATGGCTATTCCCCGGGGGCTGCAGCTCCCCATTTTCCGGGCAGATCCTCCCAAGCAAGTGGGGAGATGTGCAACGAAACAAACAAACAAACAAACAAACAAACAAAAAACACCATTACTTCTGGTTGCTTTGAAAGCAAATGCAAAACCTTAACACCTACAGCCAGTGGGATGACTGAAAGCCCCTGCTGAGTCCTGACTTGGTCTAAGCATCCTGCAGGGGGTGTGACCTCGCAAGAGGAGTGGTCAGCTCACACTGTCCATCAGCAAACTTCCAGCTGCCTTCACCGCTAAGGAAGGCATTCACCCTGCAAGGCTGCCCTAGCACCTGGGCGGGGCCTCGCTACACAGCCTCTCGCGGGCAGCAACGACCTCGTTCGTGCACGGAGGCCCCAGGCATTAAACAGCCCAGGGGCTGCACGAAGCAGGCGCCCCCTGCTGGCCGGCGGCCGTCATGCAGGCAAGTTACTCACGGACCACTGCTAGCCGGAGCGGGGAAGCTGTTTTCCGTGCTTCGCGTGACAAGGACACCATTTTAGTGAAACCTTCCCCTGAATTACCCAGACAATAGCACTGGGATCCACCAAAGCTGCCCAGCAGTCCTGTGTTTACTTGGCATCCTCCTCTTGTTTGTGCCCAGCCCAATCCTCACCTGCGTGAGGAGGTATTTACTCACGTGGTTCTGGAGAGGGAGTGAATATTATCGCTGGTGGCCTTCAGAGGAAGCGCATGTTAAGATCTGAGCAGAAAATACACGAAGAGACAGCAGTCGTACGTTACAGGTTGTTTTCCAAGGGTGGCGTTTTCCAGCAAGCGTTGACTTGTGGTACCAATAAGAAGCTAAGATGGGTGTGAAAAAAACCTGATTGATGCGAATAAAACGCAGACAACAACACGGTTGCCCAAACTGAAAAGCTTCTGGGCTTCTTTGTGGAATTTCCACTGTGCCCTCGTTACAGACCACGTTGGAGAGGCCTGAAGAAGGGCCTGTCACAAATGAGTTCACCTCATTGTTTCCACCTGACCAAAAAAAAACACTGAAAGAAGAAAAAAGCAGAAAAATGCATGCTTATTTTTCAATCAGCCATAATGTTTGAATTCAAGGAGAGATGGGAAGAGAGCCTATCAGCAGCACGTCTAAGAGAATTCCATTAAAGAGAAAGCACATCACGTAATGAGTGCAAACGCCGGTATCAGAAACGTGTACAACCCATGGCATTAAACCAGTTGTGCATATTCCATTTTCCTACTCTCCCTTTTGTGCTTGTCTTGTCCCTGCGTCTGGGGCCCAAAGGGTGCACCACACACCCACACGGCCACGCTGCATCCTCTCCTGTTCCTGGAAGGCACAGCTCGTGGCACTGCTCCTAAGCAGAGACTGCAGCTCGCTGCCAGCACTGAAATGAAGGAGGAAGGCTTGCACAGATGGGCTCCCTCCTCAGCCGGGAAGCAAACAGCCAAGAAGCAGCCAGAAACCTTTTCTTAAAACCCTTCTCAGCTGTTATCTGCTGTTTGACCCACACTCAGATCCCCTCTGAGCTACAGGGTCTCTGTGAGGGCTCCAAAAGCAAGTAAAAGGGGCTTGGGGCTTTGTACAAGGGTAAAAGTGTGGACTTTATGTAGGCGTAACCTCCATCAGCCTGAAGCACTGCAAAGAGCCCTACCCCCTATTATGTGAATTAGTTGGAGAGTAAACCAGCAGAGCAAGAGGTTTGTGTTTCATTGCTGGTTCTGCCACTGCCCGACTGTGAGACATTTTTCACTCTCTGTGCTACAGTTGTCTCCATCTGCGGGGTTCTATTACTGTTTGCCTTTTATTATATATAAAAATCTTTTAACGTGCATTTCAAGAATCAAACATGCGGGCAGGATTCCCTTTCTGCGGCCACATTCTTTCTCCCTTTAGAAGTACTGTAAAGTACCTAACATCACACATGCTTCACGTTGTAACTTCGGTGAAATCACTACAGGCATCTGCCTTCTCTATTTTTTAGGGGAACATCAGCTTTATCCTTGTGAAACATCAGGATGTGATGGATATAAAAGTATGTGTTTACAGAACTTGTGCACCAGTGCAGTACCCAGATGTTGTTTATAGTAACCAGGAATCAGTGGGAACTTGTTCTAGTAGAGTTTATAAAGAAATTAATTGATGTAGCTTGTAACTGAAAGAAAATATTAATATAATCTTGGAAAATACTTTTGCTTCCCTCTTCATGCTAAAGAATCAGATAATAGCAAACACCAAAATAGTTAAGTTTTACAGGATCATCTTGATAGCATGAAGGCAGTAGTTAAAACTCAATTGTATTTTTATAGCACCGATGGGAATCTTGAAATTAAGCCACAAAATATTCAGCTGCTTTTTTTTTTGGTCTATTTCACAGAATCATTCTTAAGCATCAGGTTTTTTGACAACTGAAACTTGATTTTCCTTGAACTTCTTTTCAGTGGTGAAGATGCATGAAGTAGAAGGGAAGACAGATGGATCTTCTCCAACTGAGAGGGTTATTGCTCACCAAACACGTTTCCACCAGAGAGACATTTATGTTTTCTGGCTGAGAGTTAGAAGCAACCATAAATACATGGTAAGCCAGTCACTGTTGTTCAGCGACGTTTCTGTTAATTTGCATAGGGCCTATCTAATGATGCTGGCCTATAAAACACAAAGATTACATCTCCTGAATCACTCTCTGTTCTGAAAATGACTCATAGTTCCAAAAGATTGGTTTAAACTTAAACAAAAGCGAGAAGGTGCAAGAGAAATACAATGAACCTATCTACATTATGTTTGCTTTTCGCAATGTATTTATAGTGAAACTTTTGTTCCAGCAAAGTCGCAGGCTGTCCCCGGGGCTTTGCACAAAGCCCTGAGTCTTCATTCCTTCATTCCTATGTTTAAGCTTCCAGAAATTTCTTTTAAAAACTTGATACATCTTTTATATATATACTATATATATAAATATATATATATATACATATATATATTGTAGTGTTGGAATTGCACCACGTTTAGTCGGGCTGTTATAAGTGAAGTGAATCCTTTGTGATTCAAAAGGAAAGGCAAGATGTATGGAGACTGTGGCAGGTCTACTCTTAAGCTTAAAGAGAAGGTTAACACAAGACATTCAGCATGCGCAGACTGAATAATGAACTTTACCTCAAAGAAATCACTTTATGCACATATGCTTTTGTCACTGAGTCAGGAGCTAGGGCCAATAATACCAATATATGTATGTTAAAAATGTTTGGTATGAATATTCTTTCCCTTTGCCCTGCAGTTCTTGAAAATACAGGACTCTGTTTTTAATTTGAGTATCTTCCAATGAACAGCCTCTTCCGAGTGCAGTAACAATTCATGCTGACAGGTACAGCCACACCTTAGTTTGATCCAGTAAAGACCCTACGTAAGAAATGCACTACTCTTTTCCAAACCCTCCTGCTCACTGCCTTTGCTTCTTGTTTCTGGACGGTCATTAAATGCGTGCCCTCCAAGCCCATTTTCACTGGAGGCACAGCAGGCCAATTCATTGTCTGCATTCCCCAGTCTGCCACATGCTTTCTTTGTGATGTGAACCAAGCCATGCTCAGACCCTCCAACACACGGAGGAATTTCTGACACGTAGGAGTCTGGCACCTCACTGTATTGTAGAATCTGAGCTTCTCTGTGTTTCTATTCTCTCCCCACCAAAGTATGACCTGAAAAGAAATATCAGAGAGCCTTCCCTGTTTCACGTGGACCTGAAAAAATAAACACACTTTAGACTGAGACACTCAAATATTGTACTAATGGAAACCTGAAGCTGTATTAACAACAAACAGTTGAGGGGAAAAAGAAAAAAAAAAAAAGTCTATGTGGAAAACTGAAGTATGGGTATAAGGACACCTTCTAAGAGGCTTGGCAAGAATTTTGCCCCACTGGGAACATATTTACTAAAACAAAGGGCTGAGAGTAGAATGGCCCATGCAGTGGCAAAGGGTGGCTACCATTTCATATGCATGCTCAAAGCTGCTTTTCCAAATAAGCTCATGCATTAGCAAAGCAGTAATCACTAGGCTTCCTGTGGAATAAAACTGAGGTGTAGGTAAGAATTTCTCTGCCCAAATCTACCACTTGGGTTATTTTTCTAAAGTAACACCGTGGATTAATTTCCTTACTATGAGAAGAGAAAATAAGAAATATTGATCTTTATTAGCATATGTGAGGCTGATGTGAGGCTTTTCCCCACAAGTCCACAGGGAGACAAGCACTATCATCTCTAGGCAATAAACTTTCGTGTACCAAGGAACTCCAATTTCTTCACTGTTAGCAGCTTGGTGAATTCATTCACTGGTCAAATGATACTTCACTTTGAGACTGATTATGCTTTAGCATTTGACTTGACTTACACAGATGTATTTATTTGCTTTGAAATATTGCTATCTACTTGAATTTCAGTCCACACACTATATTAAACAGAACAAACTGAGCTTCACACTACTCTTACATTGCAAATTACAGCAGTCTTACTATAGCACTGGAAATCAGAAAGTGATGCAAGAAGATAAATACCTCAAGCCATAAGAATAAAGAAGAACTCATTCATCATTAGAGGGGCTATCTTGTTTACTGGAAAGCCTCTTATGGATGCCTGGAGACTTACTTCTGAGCTGGGTATGCTAAGCACCAGCTACCACCAGTCAAAGTGGCTGCAGTTCACTCACTGGAGGGGAGACACTCAGGCACCTGGATGCCTCTGGGGGTCGCAGCTCATAATAATTTATTCATTATGTAATAGTAACATACATATGCTGCAGTTGGGTGTGAATTCCACAGTAAACATGCTTTGGTGAATTAACCGTCTCATTTAGTGCAGTAGGTTTTCATTTATGAAAAACTGAGTGCAGCCATCACTCCGGTCCTTCAGCGTAAGATACTACAATTATACAATAATCATTTCTTATGGATAGTCCAACTGAGCTTGTATTGACATCTACTAGGTACGCTGCCTTGCAAGTGGTACAAATACATTCAGAGGTGGCATTTTGTATGTACTGGCAGAATAAAAGTGATACATATTTTGTCTGTTTTCTTAAGGTTTGTTGACACTGCTAAGTAAAAAAATAAATACTAAAAAAGACAGCAACACAAAAACAACCAAACAAGCTGAGCAGGCTCATGCAGTGGACTTCACACTGCTTAGATGGCAGCCTCCTCCTCTGCTTTGGTTTGCACCACTCCAGCTGCCTGAATCCAGGACACATGCTTCAGAGGGAGCTGGCTGTAAGAAATTTGGACCAGAGTCTGCCCATGATCTTGGTGACAGAGCTAGAGTTCAGAAAACTGGTCCTACTGGGTTTAGAAAGACATGTACAGCCTTAAGCTCTCTATCATTGTTTTTCCTTATAAAGATAAAATAATAAAAAAATAAAATATCTCCAAATTAAAGCCTTTGAGCATTAATGGGACAATGGAGAAAACGATGACCATCAGTCAACTGCCGGACATAGAAAACCTACAAAGAGGTTTTCTAAGCTACAAAAAGCAAACTTTCGGCCTCTGGAAGTGCAATAAACTGGATGAACAGCTGCAGTTTCAGACACGCCTTAAGGAGAGTGATGTTCCATTCCTAAGGACCCCCTAGAAAAATGAATTCCTAAATAAAAAGCTCATGCACTAAGATCTTTCTGCTAGCCAGCACCCAAGACAAAATCTGTGCTCTCACCTCCAGGTCATCAGCCTGTATGAACATCCATTCTAGTTAGAAAGTATGCTGTGCTGCTTCACTGAGACTTTTAAAGGTCATCTTTCATCCCCTGCAATCTTGTGTGAACTGCCACTTCTTCAAAGCCTTGCAAAGTGTGAATTCAAGCATGCAAACCACTAACAGTATAGCAGGAACTTGTACCAACATAATGCAGTCGCTGTTTTAAGGTCAGGCAAGTAGTTCACTGTCATACTGTCAGAGATACCAGTCACTAGCACACTCCCAAATAACGTGTTCATTTGGGCAGAAAATAAAAGAACAATAAAAGAAAAGTCACTTCAATTGTAGGAGTCACCATGTGACTCTTCTATAAAATTTACATATACCCAATACCATCAGAGTAGTAAAACTCAATAAAACCTTTTGAAAATGAGACAGGTAGGGGTCTTTACATTGTGAGCTGATCTTGTGCTGAGGTCAGCAGCACGTGGTGAAGCCTGTAGCACACAGCAGAAGAGAAGCCTTCCCCTCCTGCACCTCCCTGACACATAATCACATTCCCCCCATTCCTAGCCACCCGCACCCCACACCTGCCAGCTCTGAGCCACCCTTTGTGCAGAGAAATTCCCTGCAAGTTTGGAAGGGGCTATAGGGAGCTCAGTCAGCAGACAGAGATGCCTCTCTTTGCTGCTGGGGGCAAAGGCCGGGTGGGAAACACCACCCAGCTCTGTGGGAAAAATTAGGGGGCCAAGGAGCGCCGGGGAGGGGGCACAAGACAAGTGTTGCAAGACAGTGTAATGGTAGTCACGGTAGTTAATTTTGCTATAGCTTGGTAACAGGCACATTTAAATGCTAACAATGTCCTAATACAGTTCTCTATTACCCCTCTCCAAATCCTCAGTTATGATGAGGATTTATTTATTCTCTGCTTGAAAATGTTTACTCAACAAGCAATAATGATTCTGTGCTGCCAACCCTCCGTGTCATTTGTGACACTTTCACAGGAGCCATAATTTCCTTTCATGAAAAGGAAGAATGCTGGCAGCATGGCTCAGCAAATGAGATCATCTTTTCTGCAAGGCAAACCGCCTGGGAAAGAAAATCCCCAGCTCATAAATATATTTGAGATGTTTTTCTCTCTGAGAAACGCCCAAAGTTTTCAATGAAAAGAAATTAACGCAATCAAAGACAAATTTCTACCACAGCGTTGGTATACGTATGAGCTCTGTGTTAGCAGTATGTAAAAGGGATATAATCACTGTGTATAGTCCTGAGAAAGAAACTTTGCATACTAATTTTACTTTTCCCTTCATAATGATTTTACAGCTCAGTGTTTAAAACCTTCAGAAAGGGCACGGGAGAGCCATGTTCAACTTCTTACTCCACCATGCATTTAAACTATTGACATAAACTCAAATAGCCACAACAGCAGAAGTAAAAAATAAAATAAAATTCCAACAACAAAAAAGTACTCTTGGTGCTCATGGCAACCTTCACGGCCCTTCGGAAACTGCATCAGACTATGGTCAGGCAGGGCAGGGTTGTGGGGAGCTGGAGCCCATCCCTGCTGCCTTACTGGGGCAGGGGTGAGTGGCGCCGGGATGACGTGGTGATCCTGGCCATGTGAGGGAGCCTCAGCAGTGGACAGGGACAGGGCATTAGTACCCTCAAGCCATTAGTGTGCTCAGGGCACTGATAGATATTTGAAATATTTTCTGCTTTGGCTATAGGTAAGCATGATTAATAAATGCAGACTGCTCACTGTCTTCATTACCTGGAGACTTTGATGAAGAATTACACTTTTTTTTTTTTTTTTTAATTTTAATGATTTCTATGAAACATATCTAGCTTGCCAGTAATCGCATTAAGGCCTCATATTAAGATAATCATTCACTCACAGAAGAAAATGTATTGAAAGGGACCTCTGAAGATCACCAAGTGCCCTCTCCTACTCAAAGTAGAGCCAACTGCAAGTTAAATATGTTGTTTCAAAAAGTCCTCTGGCATGGAGTTTCCTAAGCCTCCTCAGATAGCAGTTAGACTCATTGACCCTTACCCTTATCCAGACAAAACAATCAGTTTATCTGCTCATCAGTTTTTCATGCGTATGTTCACGCTTTGTCAATCAATATCTTGCTGGTACCAAGGAACCTGAAGCTAGGAAAGGTATTTCAAATGTGGTCTCAAACATGAAACGTGAATAATCACTACCTTTAGCTTGATTGATATACTTTTACTACCTTAGCCCAATAGATGGTTGGTCTTCATCACCTAAGGGTACAAAGCTCCCTTGTGTTCAACTTGTCTGTAGCGTGCCTTCCTGCAGAGCTGTTATCCCTATGGATGCACGACATCACTCCATCACAGGTGCAGGACTTTGTTTATATTCATGATGTCTCTACCAGCCCCATTTCTCTAGCTGTCAAAGTTCCTCCAAGTGACAGCCCAGCCCTGCAGGGTATTAATTGCTCACTCCAGTTTGGTGTTGTTCATGAAAGCAAAATCCTACCCCATCAGCAAGATTGTTGATAAAGATGTTAAAAAACAATTTCTCTAGCATCAACACTTGAGGGATGCATCTTCAACTGGTTGTCATTTAAACTTTTAAGTACTGACCTCTACACCTCAAACCAAACAATCCAGCCAGTTTATCACTAGCTTCGTAGTCTAGCTGTCCAGTTCATACCTCTTCTGTTTGTCTATAAGAATTTCTAACAAACTAGAACAAAGATCTAGCTAGAATCAAGGTAATCTACAGGCACTACTCTTATCCATAGAACCAATCATCTCACCATGGAAAGTAATCAGGATTGCCAGGCACAATAAATCCACACTAGCACTTTCCATTTACCTTTCTTCTCTTTATGTGACTGGAAAAGGTTTACAAAAACCATTTGGACGTTGTGCTCAGGGACATGATTTAGTGGAGGGTTGTTAGAGTTAGGGTAATATGGTTGTGGTTGGACTTGATGATCTTTAACATCTTTTCCAACCTGAGCGATTCTATGATTCTATGATTCTAACAGGCTGAGGTAAGGCTCACCACCCTTTGGTTTCCAGATCTCTTCTCCTACCACTTCTGAAGACGAGCATGACATTTCTCTTTCTCAACTCACCCAACAGCTGTGTTCACCATAACCTTTGGATGATAAAAGAGAGGTACCTGGTAATGACATCTGCCAACTTCCTCAGCACCTTGAAATGCATTAATCCTATCCAGGCCTATCAACTTCAGTACTTCCAGTTTAAGTAGTTTCTAACTTGATTGTCCTTTACCATTTGTAATACCTCTTTCTCTCAAGTTTTGCTACTGAACAAAAGGAGCCTGATAAATCTGAGAGGAGAGCTTGCTAGTAAAAACCAAGGCAATGATGACACTGAACTTGTTTGTATCCTTTGGTACAAGACTGCCTATCCCATTCGAGGTCCTCATTGTATACCCAGGTGATACTTCCTAATTTCTTACAGGTGGCTTGACCCCGCTTCCAGCTACTAGCTTCTATCCATTTCTTTTCTACGCTTAGGCTATCTTTTGCTTTTCCATTCTTTCTTTCTTTCTCTCTCTCTCTCTCTCTCTTTCTTTCTTTCTTTATTCTGATTTAAATAGAATATCCTTGATGTCTAGCCAGTTCTCCTGGGCATATTTGCCCTTCAACCTCTCACGAGATCCTTCCTGCTAATTCCCTGAAAAAGCCCACAAAGTCCTAAGCTGTCAGACTACTATTCCCTTTCCTTAATTCCTTTAACATCTTTTTATGGTCACTGTAGCCAAGTCTGCTGTCAAGCTTTCTCATTCTGTACCAGCTCTTACATATTCAGAAGGTCAGGTCAGTGGAGCCCTTCTAGTCAGTCTACCTAAGTGAACCGCAAAATTGTCCCCCATGTACTCCAGAAATCTCATCAGCTACCTGTTCCCTGATGTGATGTCCATCCAGCAGATGTCAGAATGATTCAAGACTCCATTTGAGAAGCAGGGCCTATGGGACTTATTCCAATTGTTTAAGGAAGGCTATGTTTTTCTTGTCTGGGCAACCAGTAGCAGAATCCTATCACTATGTCTGCTTCATGGCCTCCCTTCTGATCCCATAAACTGCTGACAGACTTGTCCTTTTCATAGCAAAGCTCCTTGCATCTGAGCTACTTTGTTATACAGAGCACAATTCATCATAGCCCTCCAGTCAGGGGAACCATCCTACAACACTGTGGCTGAAGAAACAGTTCTAATGCATTGTTGCGAACTGCAAAATTATTGACTGCTCAAATGGTTTTCCTGTGAATTTCATCTGCTTTCTAGCTCTGACTCAGTCTCTGATCAGTATGGTAAATGGGTTTGATAGAACCATGCAGGGAGATGGCACTTTTGTGCTTCCCTCTACTTACACTGCTTCTAGGTCACTCTTTAGATTAGCATCTTCTCCTCTAGTTCAGGAAATGGGAGATGTTCTTATGAAGACTGGAATAAATTTTCTCATTCAATAGCTAATGGAAACCTAACTTCTCTCAGTTGCTCTAAGGTTGTGAAGTAGCATTCAAAAAGATCATCTTAATCCACTATCTGGCAATGCAAGTTACACACATGGACCATCTGCCTCCTGTTTATCCTCTTCTTTCATGGACGTTCTCTTTCACTCTCATTTCATATTAAATTTCTGGCTGAAGATAAAGCTGAACATTTGGTTCAAGCAGCAGAGCCACCTGATGTCTATTTGCAGAAAACAAAACCAATCTATTGACAAGTCAAGGACTAGATTTTTTTAACACACAGTTAATCAAAATAGCATTGCATAACATTTTATAAGAGTAATGTCTCACTAATCTGAGAAAACCCCTCATGGCTTTGTCCTAAACAGACTCCCAACTATCACTGCTATTGTACTCTAAACACTTTTAAGAACTATACACAAGCCTTTTCTTCTTCATATCCTACCAATAATAACATTCTGTATCATTCAGAGAAAATAAATCTAATTTTTTATCTTATATGATATTGCACCTATACTACCAGTGGGTATCTGCATACAATCTACAGCTTTCAAGTGGCTCCCTGACTCTAAGTACAAAGGCATATATACATGCCACAGAAAAAAAAAAAAAAAAAAGGCCTTGGGAACATTTGCTCCTAGTTGCTAAAGAATACATCATAAACATATATATAATGTAAGGAAAAATGCATAATAAGCTAATACTTTCAATATATAGAAGAACAGGAAACCGGAGCTTAAATTGACGTGACTCTGACACTGCTCCGACAAATGCTGTTGCATTTCCCTGCACAGCAAATCCTTCAACTACAAAGTTGAGAGTACACTCAGAAAGACTCTTCAAGAGTGATTTTTTTAATTTCTTTTTTTGTAAGGCTCAAAGGTAACGTGAGTACCAACACTAGAGCGTGAGCTGGGGAGCTGACATAGTTTAATAAATTAAATGGCTATCGCCACCTACTGGCTGTATTGCAATATTAGTATTTTAAAATGTGATTTCAAGCATAGGAAATCAAATACGTGCTTTATCCGTACAAAAATTACGTACTCTACTAATAGAATAATTCACTGGTTCAATCTTCTTCAGTGAGGACATTATACTTACAGTTTTCACCACTTGACAAGGTATGTCAATAAAGCAGTGTTGTATATTCACAAATTCCATATCTGGATAAAATTTGACTATTAATAAATGTAATTATTGTCCTGGCCTGTCTGTACCTGCTTCATATACAACAACAATAAACAACATATTCAGGATGTCAGATGTGGGAACCTATTTTTGACCTAAAGCACAATGGCTCCTGATCACTGGATGAGTGTAGGTGTTAGAAATATTACCATATTTAAGCAAGGCTATGGCCATGAACTAGGTGAAGAATACAATAAATAGATTGTGTCATTTGTGCTGTTAACAATCAATGGAATTAACTGCACTCAATGTCCTTCTAATTCTCCTACATCTAAGCAGCACTGAAGAATGACATCATATTCTGAAGAAAAGAATTCCGTTTTAGGAGCACAGTTAATCACATTTGCAATAGCATTTTTCAAGATAACCCAAAGCGAAATGAACAAGATGAGTTTCAAGGAATTTTGGTAAATGATAAGGAGAGGATGCTGTCAATTCTGGTTCGGACCACGCGGCGATAGTGAAAACAAAAGAACAATGGAGAATGAAGAAAATCACCTTCATTCACAGCAGCACAAAATTTTTTATCTCCTGCTTTGTCAGCTGATAGTTTCTACATCACCTAATGCACATTATTCTACCAATTCAGCCAGTAGAGCACTTCTTCAAAGCTTCTAAGCAAATTATGTGACTTAGTTATTAATAATTATTAATGCGGTTTGCCTAAATTTGTACTGAAACAGGACAGAGTCCTTAGATAGCTGGCTGTATAGGTAAAGGCAGCAGCCTTTGCCTTCTGAATGATGACGGTTTGGGAAGCAGGTTTCTTAGCTCAGTTTAACCAGAATGTAGATTAACCAGAGGATGTTTGCAAACACCCTCAATTACAGTCAGTTACACAGCGTGGATGTTCTCATTCAGTTGTGAAGTAATTTTACCTTTTGGCTTACTATGCAATAAAATGAAATCACTCTACTCCAGAAAGAAATTATCCACAGGAGAGTTTAAGATAGAGTAATTTAGGTGTATTGACTTTATGTGTTCAGCCAATTTCCTTACATTTATGGATTGTTCCTGTGCAGACCAGCCCTCTTAAGTTTCACATATGGATATGTCAGGCACAACGTAGTCAAGAAAATTTACACATTCAGCAGAAACTCATATTAAATAAACACCCTGTAAAACTTGGCAGGAGCACACAACATTTCAAGTGGGACACATACCAGTAAGTAGTCTCAAGCAAACAGCTATTTCCCTTTCAGAAACAGAAAGCTATTCTGTCCTTCTCTCCCATTGCCAGGATTTACTTTGAGGATTCCTACTGAAGACAGAAACTGTTGTATTAAGAGTGCACTAAAGCCATTCTGCAGAGAATGCTTGGAAAACAAGCAGGTGATGTTAGCTTATTTTAGAAAGCATCTGTAAAAATGTAAAAGCTATCATGGCTCCCTAAACAACATTAGGTATTCAACCCTCCCCTGTGAGAAACTACAGCATAGTGAAGTACTGCAATACAAAATTACTGTAGCATCATAGTTTGTCTCTTTACCAAATAAAGATTACTTTCAGGAATTCATTTGGCCATAGCTCTGCTATAGCATTTACCTTGGCAAACAAAAGTAGCAGCATCCGAAATGATTCCTTTATGGTACCAGTATAACTATACTGCAGGTTCACTGTAGTCTGGCTGTAAAATCTCTTTGTTTTATTCTTTTCCTGTGCCCTCCTGCCCTTCGATAACTTTTCAGAGCACTGAAAGTTACGTGCCATAGGTAAGTGAAGTTGAAGGTTTTTTGGCAGCTGGGAAGAGGTTTAACTCAATACACAGCATGTCAAAACACAGCGCTGAATATATGAAGGACGTGGTCTTTTGTTTCAGTACAACCACCCTGTAAAGAAAGGTGGGCGGGGGGTAACAGCCATTTCTCTCTCTGAGAACAAATCTGAGAGCAACCATGGGATGGCGGTCTCGATTCACACAAGTATAGCTTAAACACCAACCTGCAGGAAGACTTGCATAGACAGAATAAGCACATCCAGCCACACGCTCTTCGTCCAGATGCATAGAAAGTTAGTTAATTTCTTCAAATTTATACTCACATCCTCTGTGCTCTTCAAATTCTAATTTGCATATTATTTTCTATTTTGGTTCGCTAAGTTCTCTCTCGGGCATCAACTTACAATACAGGGTAGAACAGGTACAGTCATACGTACCTTATCAGATAGAGAAACTGAGCTGTAACGTTAGCAATGGTAGTAGGCTAAAGGAAGAGAACAGTTAGAATCTTGGTGATATCACTGTGATTGCCTTGTAGTTCCCAGTACATAAATCCAGTTGTGATGAGTTTAATAAATCATGAGCCAAACAGTCTTCAGGTATATCACAGACAACCTGGAGTCTCTATGCAAAAGCAAGAGGCCAGGCAAACATGAATCACATCAGCAAGATCATGAACAAACAGCAAACAAAGCATGGTTAAAATATTCCATGTTTCAGATCTACATTTTAAAACCTTACCAAGTTTCTCAGATTATTTATTTTCTAAATTAAATTTCACTCTGTGAAAGAACAGCAGGCATTAGAACAAGAAAATCAAATATCTGCAACTGTGTGGGGACAGGCCATCAGTCTTTACTCTACAGCCCTACAGTAGGTCATACAAACTATGAAAAAAACTTCACGATATGCTTCCAAATCATTGACTTGAAGGAACATATCTCAGACTTGCTTGATTAGTCCCTACATCCATGGGGATATGAGAATGTTTACACTAAGACACATAAAACTAGCTAAGGCTCTAGCAGACTTAAAGTCCAAAGACTTTGGTTGCTCTGTATCGTTTCAGTCATTTGGAATTTCCCTCAGCTTTCTCTGAAGATTAAAGCAAGTTAAAACAAACACTTTTATTCAGTTCTGAGACTATACCCAGCCTCAGAATTTCCCCAAAGGGGGATTTCCAACACACAGCTCCAGCATAAAAGTCCAGTCAGTAAGTAGCAGAACATATTTCTCTAATGGCCCCTGGATGCTTTAGGCTGCTAGTGTTACATTCAGATTTTCAGAACTGAACCTATGAGAAGTGTTCCTACAGAGTGGATGCAGGTAATCTTATCAAAGAACTGGTTTTACTTGTAGCGTCCTACAGTTAGAGATTGAAAAACAGCAGAAAGGCTGATTTTCCCAGTCATTCCTGCATGCTTAATTTTTACCCCAAAAGCCCCCAGTTTCTTCAACAAGCACTTGTTTTGTTTTGTTTTCTTTATTCACACAAGAAAGTTAAAATACAGGTAAGGAAGTCTGGGAATCTGCAGCTTGTTATCTACTGTATGCTAGAAGTAGCTGTCTGTATTTTCTAAGGTAACTGACATGATATAGTGCTCTGTAAGTGTTCAAGCAGAGAAATGGTGTAGTGCTTTGCTGCCTGTTAACAACTCAATCTGCTGTGCACTGATATTCACATGTGAGAAAGTCCCAAAACTTGAGCAAAATCAAGAGAAGGGCACTACTGATCTGCTTTAGGATAGGAAGGCTCTGTAAAGGAATTGGGATAAGCTGGACCGATGGGCTACATCCAGTTGTACAGTACTCAAGAAGGCAAAATGCCAGGTGCTGCACTTGAGTCATAACAACCTCAGGAAGCAGTATAGACTTAGGGCAGAGTGGTTGGAAAGTTGCCTGGCAGAAAAGGGCCTGGGAATGCTGGCTGAACATGAGCCAGCAGTGTGCCCAGATGGCCAATGGCATCCTGATTTGTACCAGAAACAGTGTGGCCAGCAGTGGGTAAGATAGGTTAAAGATAAAATTTTTTGTTGTTGAGAGTGGAGGTCACCACTTCAGTTCCTGATATCCCATGGCTAATGCCTAAGAAATCTTCTCAGAAAATATGCAAGTGAGTAGACAATGAAGTACTTGTTGGATTCATCAGCCCGCTGCAAAACTTCAAGATATTGAAGTTTTTTAAGGCAAATATTGTGGCACTAAACTCTTTTTCCTGCAGGGAACTGAAGACGTAATCCCTGATCAAAAGTTATCTGTTACACTGAGATCTTTAGAAGGAATACTGTGGCCAAAAGCTTCTCAAATTTTCCAACTACACCAAGTAATCTTAAAATAAATAAATAAATACATACATAAACCAACAAAAAAGACATTGCTACAGCAAAATAATACAACAATATATTTCATTTGGCATTTGTCAACCATTATAATCTAACTGCTACAAAATCACTGTTAGGTAGGGTCAACACATCAGCCTTGGCAGCACCTTCATTTCAGAAACAAAGAGCAACAGCACAGTCTTCTCTGGCAGTACTCAGCACAGCTGCTGAATCCCTGCTCCACTCCACAGTTTATCCCTAGTGGAAGGGAATAGTGTGCATCCTATTGCCTTTTTAAAATTCATTTTTCATTTGACAGTGGCTGGCTGCTGCCCAGACCTTCACAGTTCAACACCATAACAAAATGGAAGAAGATTCCGTGATAGGATTCCTTGAAGCTCTCTAAAATACAAATGATCACAAGCAAATCAAAGGCTTCTTCTTTATCAAGGAGATGGAAGAGAAAGGAAAGGTGCAAATGAGAAAGTTACAAATAACTCGAGGCAGGGAAAGTTGTCCTGACTTTCAATGCTAATCAGCCTTGGCACAGGACACAGAGACATACATACTGCTGCATTCCTGGATGCCTCTTCTACGTACTGGGGATGGGAATAGCTCTGGAAAGATTCAGGCAGGCTCAGAACAGCCTAGGCAGGTTCCTGCCTCGTTTCCAGTTACGGCAGAAGCTTTCAAAATAGGGTCTGTGGAGCACTCATACTGGGTTTGTAATCGTAGCTGAGAAAAGTGAGACTAATATTGGGTGTATACAGCTGACACTCAGATAGAAACTTTCACCAGTGTAACAAACAGACTCTACAAGCTAATGAAAGATAGCAAGACTGCTCTCTGACAGGGCAATGGGGTTCTTTGGATACTGGATGAAAAAATGTCAACAGACCATGGGCTAGGTTTGATGCATTTTATTATAAATACATGCAGTGATTACCATTATAAGTAAGCCTGATCAGAACACGAGCAATTC
Organism: Gallus gallus; assembly: GCF_016699485.2. NCBI lineage: Eukaryota > Metazoa > Chordata > Aves > Galliformes > Phasianidae > Gallus > Gallus gallus. The sequence goes on along the minus strand of NC_052532.1, from coordinate 123,250,387 downwards.
AAGCATAAGCACTTTGAGATAAGCTGTTAATTAAGAAGAATCTGACTCTCTAAACTGCAGAAAGAACCCAAAGAGACCATTCTCCCTGTGCTAAAGCTAACACTTGCGAACGTGGATTTGGTACAGGTGAAGGAGGCATTTGCACCTCAGCATCTGGCTGTTGAAAAAGAGTTGGGAAAAAAAACAACATCAGTGGAGGTGCCATTGCTGTGTGTCATCCTTTGGGAACCTCAGGATCGCAGATCAAAGCTCATCTGGTTTATGAATTACGGTACATTCATGACTTATAGCTGCTGGTAGTGAATGGCAGCTCTGCTGTATTTACACCCGCCAAGGAGTTTTAACACAGATACTGTGTGGCTAAAAATCTTCCAGTCCACTGATTTTGTCATCACCTTTCTCCTTTAGACCATTTTCAGAAATTTTGATTGTTTGGGCTTGCTTGATATGCTTAGCACAATTTTGGTCTGAATTTTCCCATTTTTTTTCTTTCCCTTTCCCCTTCCCCCTTCCATTATCTTCAGGGCAGAGATCCATGAATGGGATCTCTAGGCAGCCTGGTCTACTGGTTGGCAGCCCTACACATGGCAGGGGGGTTGAAACTAGATGATCATTATGGTCCTTTTCAACCCAGACCATTCTATGATTCTATGATATCAATCACAGCACTTAACATTTAATTTTTTCTTTATGTTCTTCTGCCTCGTAGGAGGAATAATTGTAAGCAAATCTGAATGTAATGGTATAGATCTATAACTGATAAAGCCTCATTGCTATACTATTTTCCTACATTATTTCTCATGATCTACAAATCAGCAGTGTTTCTTTTTTTCCCCTAGTTATCATTATGGAAGACATATGTATCTGAATAGGACTGTTCTCATAACCAGATGCATAATACCACTCCAAATTCATGTCATCACAGCCTACCGTTATAAAAAAAAAAATCATAATATATAATAAAAATATATTCTCTTCAGTCCACTATCAAGCAGGAGGAAGAGATATCTCAGTGACTCAGTGCAGTCAAAATAGATGAGAACAGATGAAAAAAATATACGGGAGCACATTTCCTGACTGCAGAGAAAAGGCAGAATATAACACTTTTTACATGGAATCACAAAGGCTCACAGTTTACTACCAGTAGTAATAAAAGATATACATATTGAATTTAGGTGATAGAAATCTGTATGAGAGCAGTGTACTCTACTGACTTACACAGCCTTTAAACAAAGCAATTCTTACAAAGGCAAGCAACTTTGTATTTGCTGCGGGATCAGCAAGTTCACTAGCAGTATCCTGTGCTGTATAGAGAACAGGTCTCTTACCCATTCATACTCCAACTCGCTGTGTGCTCACCTCTGACTCCTACAGCTTTATCTACAAATACAGTTATACCATTGCAACAAAAGAGTACAGTTCAACAACTGCTCTGCGTAAGGCAAGAAGCCTCTGAATGGGCTGCTCTGTGTTAATGGCTAAAAGGACCCATAGTATGCACAAAGACTTAAAGCACAGATTCAAAAAGCTGCTGGATAATGAAAGAAAAACTGAAAACCAGGGTATGTGATTGCCCTAATTGCACATCAGTTTCATTTTGCCTTATCAGATTATCTTGCACCTGGATGTTCGATGCTGTCAACCATGATTTAAATTGAAGTAGCACAGCTTCTCTGTTAACATAAACCCTCACATTCCCTGAGACTCTTCACATCAAAGATCGTATCTTTGACTTCTGATCCACAAAAAGACATCAAAAAACATGAACATTATCTTCATAAATAATAAAGTAGTATATGAATTGAACAAATTTTGAGTAAATAAGGAAAACTTCTGTATATTCAGGCACAGGATAATAAAATTAAATACAAATACAATCATTCCCTTTTTATTCCATGAGTTTAACCCACACCATGAAGATAATTTTCAACTAAGCTGATGTCGTGTTCATGCCACAGAAAAAAAAGTTTCATAGTAAGATAATAAAAGGTGTAATTTCCAGTCATTAGATTAAAAACCTGACTAAATTCCATTAATCCACAATGAAAGTTTCCAGTCGCTGTGAAAAAAAATAAAAAAAAATAAAATTAAAGCCTGCAATCTAATCTGGTTACCTAATTATGAAATACTCAGCTTTAATATGCCTAAATCACATTGCCTCTGGAGACTAGAAAATAAACGTTATAATTGCTCTAAATATGAATTGCTCTTTTCTACTTGCCACGTTTCAGTTCTAAAAGCATAATCCTCACATTAAAAGACCCAGTCAAGGCATCAAAAAATCTTGTCCCTGAGGCTAAAAAAGCCATGTAAGAGTCCATGGATTACAGTACAAATGATAGTATATATAGTACATTTTAACATTTTATCAGATGACCATAGCAAATGCCATAAAAAGCAGAGTAGAGTCAGATATATACAGTAGCATTCGAACAAAACACTTTCCAGTCAGAACACAGTTGTGATTTGTAGAAAACCCATAGCAGCCTGCTTTAAAACAGATGAACTGTGCTAATACTCCAGATTTCAGAGTTCTCAAACAGGTTGATTCAAAGCCTACTGTATACTCACATCATTATTTTGCAGTGTTTACAACAAGTTCTCAGCAGCATATTCAGAAATAGTGATATTTGACCTACACAAGGACATGTATGTACTGCTGATGCTCCTCTTCAAGCAAAGAATTCAAGCAGCGAAGTATCAGGTCCTTCTTGACTCTCAAACATGCTATTGGCATCCTATGAGGGATTTTCATTAAAACAAACAAACAAACAAAAAAACTGGTGTGAAGTAGAATGTTGGTACATCAGCAGAAACGCCTCTTGCTTTTTCATGCATTATTTTCATTAGAGAAATCTGTAAGAAAGATAAAGACCTACGTGTACACAAAAATATGTCATACAATCAACCTAAAAAGATTAATTTGTAATACTATTTTATAAGTGGTTTTGAGGACATCCTCCTTAAGAATACTATCTATAAATATATTCCAAAGCATATTTGATTACTGAATAGGATCAAAGTGCATGGAGTGAGAGGCAAGAGTTTTGCTATACTTATGAGTTAAAAATGCCTCATGGGTACTCAAACTGATTCGGGAATTGAGAGCAGAAGATGGACAGAGACCACCCAATAACTCCTGCCAACCTCTCTAGTTACTTGTTTGCAGGTCTTCTTTTGAGTATAGTTACTTCTTTAGGAAAGGCCATAGATAAAACATGGAAGTCACTAGTGTCTTGATGGCCCATATTAAGCAGGGACTCTGCCCTATGACCACCTGACAAGGTGAGGGGTAAGGGCACCATACAAGTCAGGAGAGACAACATCATGCACTCACATGAAGCCCTCAGCAGTTCGTACTGAAACTCTCACAGTTTAGGGAGGAGTACAGCACCAGGTTTGGCTTAGAATCATAGAATCATTAAGGTTGGAAAAGGCCTTAAAGATCATCAAGTACAACCATCAACCCATCATACCATGCCCACTAACTATGTCCCTCAGTGCCATATCCACATGGCTCTTGAACACCTCAACGGATGGTGACTCCACCACCACCTTGGATCTTGTAACAATTATTCTGAACTCAACAGGATTTTGGTGTTTTGCTCTCACTGCCTATGATCCTTGTGATAAAATTTCCACAAGGCATTGATAAATTTCAGAATCTGAAGCAATAGTAGTGTCTTAGCCAGGATTGTACTAATCTGGGAGAAAAATGAGATGGATTTCCCACATCCATAGCATGAAACTACTCCTACGGTTACCTACAATTGCTTCCAGAAACACCTTGTCACAAAACAAGACCCCTGCTAAGCTCTGTGAATGAGTAGAGGCAAAGAGCAAGCAGTGTAAGCTACTCCAGCCACTGAGCTGGAAACACGGAGATCAAGAGAGCCTGAACAACAGGAGTCTGTGCGGTGAAGGCACGGACAGAGCAGGATCTTAGTGAGCCAAGGAGCATAAATATATTTTGTTCAGTGTCAGAGAAAGAGGATAGCTGTACCTGAAGTCATGTTGCCATGGAAGCACAGGAAAAAACAGAGCAAATATCCGTTCCCCTCTTGTATGGGATTGGTTATTCTTTACATCAAGCTGTTGGTCAACACAGTGCTGTTCTGCTGTATTCATATAGCAGCACAGTTGTTGGCAGTTCATTTCAGAAATATTCAGAACTAGACGAGGATCTCGTGAGATCCTTTTCAGTCCATTTTTCTTTGATTCTGTGTTGGAGAATTCACACTTTCTGAACCCATTCTTTTTTAACTGACACGCAGGAATTTACTTATCCACTTACAGTGCCTACTCAAGGCAGCTGTGGGCTATTGAGCTCAATGGACCTTGAGAACTCCTGAGAGCTCTCACAGTTGTAAAGCCACATACAGAGCTCTTCACTGGTGGAAAGTCACATGTTCACAAAGATATGAAGGAGTCAATGGTTTTGTTCCATCATATATAATGGGAGCACAGAGAGTTGAGATATAATGAAACTATTAACAGCAAAGCAGAATGAAGGCTGGGAATTCTTTCAGTGTACTGCAGTGTGAGGACTGCAAATTTTATTATAGTGAAATTCAGACGAGTAAGTTTAGTCTGTGCTTTGTGAGCTGAGGGATGGAAAGCAAAGCAGGGGAGTCCTTCCTCTGTTTACTTCTTCAGCTGATATATTTTTGAGTACCTCAAGGTGTATTAGTTTATTCTCCACTTGGCTGAATTTTTTTCCGAGTCTTTGCTGTCCTGCAACATTTTAGACAGCAATTTTCTACATGGCTTTTGAGGGCTCCTGATCCTTTTGTTACAGCCATTTAAAGACTGACAAACAAACAACAAACCACCAAAACCTCTAAGCCCATTTTCATTTGTGCCATGTCTTTCTCTTTCATACATGAGTGCATCTCAAAACTGAAAGAGAAATACATTCACACCCGTGTCCCATAATTACTTTTCTTGATATGGAAAATTTATCCACTCCCATACCTAAAAGGTATATTATGCATATCTTTTTTTTTTCTTTTTTTTTTAATAGCAGAAAGACAGACAGATAGAAATTATTGGTATAAAGGCTAATAATGGAGTTTAACTATGTACTTCTTTATTCATGACCACAGCATACTTGATAAGTAACTACAAATATTACTTGTATATCCATCTGTAAAATCACCATATCATTCAATGCCACACACTTCCCAGCTCAGGCGGAGCCAGAGATAAGCACTTCTGTACTAAGTACAGAGACTGGGAAAGAACAGACAGAATAGTTCAACTTCATTAACTCGTCTTCCATATTTTCAAAGCCACTATTACACGCAATTTTACAGTATCAATTTTCAGCAAATGACCATTTCATTTAAACTGGAAACACCTGTATGAATAGCAGGAAGAGAAATTGTGTTTTTGAAAGCTGAATTTCACATCACTGTAGATGACAGTAGTTGCTAACACTCATAACTTCCTTCTCTTCTATTGCCCACTATTCTAGATTCTTGCACAAACTTCCTGTCACAACTGTCTCTGAAATGAGCTCAACACTGTCCGACTGCTGCTCTCATTTACCTTCTGACTGGACATGGAACTGGGCCACAGAATGACAGCACCTGACTCTGCAAGAAGTGACAGAACAAGGACACAGAAGACACAAGCCTGAATTTTTCTCTGTGTTAGTTTTAACCCTTCTTTTTCACTTCTCACCATTTTCATGATATTGCTCCACAATCATGACGTGTTTGTGAGTGTTAGAGATGCTTGTCAATGACAAGACTGTTCCAGAATGTTATTGGCACATGGAGCACAGAGAATCATACATTTGACCCTCTCAGACTGCCTAATTGGAATTCCCAAACCACTTCCTATTAATTAAAGAATAAAACCATCACAGATATCAGTGGGATCAGAACCAGAATTCATAGCTGAATAACAGGAGCACAAAATTAACCTTTCACATATGATTCTGAAAATATGGAGATCTGTCATTTTAGCATCTCAGTGTTTGAGGTAACACTGACAGCTAGCATGAACAAAAAAGGTAACTATAAACAAGCTAATTACTATTCTACACACATACTTTTTCTTCACCACCCAGTCCTTTCACATTTCCCTTTCTTCTTCCAAATTTTCTTTGCAACCTGTTCTGCTGTTAAAGCAGACTGAAAGAAGGTTGAAGGGAAAAGTGAGAAGAGGCTTTATGCCCTCTCTTTCATATTAATTTCAATTTCTTTTCAATAACACTTTCACGGGACATGTTTGCCCTACATCTGCCCCCTACATGGCAAGCGTCACAAACATAAGAAAAGGGGAAGTATGCAAAGATGTAAGATTTTTAAAAATCTTGCTTCCAGATCCAAATCAGGCCACTGGTCTGTTACAAATATTAAAATAAATTCTTAAGAATCTAATGAACTACCTAAAAGGAAGAAAAAAGTAAATTAAGGAAGCAATGGAATGGAAGTATTCTTTCACAAAGCACCAACACAAACGGATGTAGTAGAAATTAAACTGACAAAAGATAAGAGGCTTTTCTTTGGGGCCCTAAGGGAATCTAATTAACTGATTTTCCTGAAATGGGATTGAAGCATCACTCTGATTTTACTGTCACATATTTGGCTAGAAATCAAGAGTTTCAAAAGGCTTTAATGGGGAAAAATGTAACATCTGATGATGAAGCAGGCAGACTCACATAAACCATAGGCTCCTTAATTTAAGAAATCCTGAGAACATACTGAAAGTAGACAAGTGATGGACTGAAAATAGAGTCTGAAGTAAGTACTGATGAAATGTACCAAAAAGAGATTATCAGAAAAACAGTAATTTCCTTTCCATGTTCTAAGAGCTACTATCAGTCTGAAAAATGAGCAATAAAGCTCAGAAAATAGGTTACTGGGTTTGCTCTGACCTACCATGTCTGCTATAGGATTCAGGCCATCAGCTTATCAGCATTCTATGTAAGTGCATGAAATCATTACCGGCACATAGGTACGCTACTCATTTTCATTTATTGCTTTTCAGCCAAGGTCAAAGAAGAATTTCTGATGAAGGTGCAGTATTCCATATGATTATATCATTCAGAAGGCAGGCTATATATGCATTCCTTTACTTATTTGATATTACTTTCTCACTAAAGCTCTTTTCAAAGTTGAATTTTGGTGTGTTATTTTCTATGATATTCTATTTTTTTATTACATGTCAGAGCCACCTTCTACACTCAAAAGAGTTCTTCATCTTAATAAATCTACCATATATATTACCTAAAAACATAAAGTATTGTCAAATGTGCTTTTTTCTCAAAACATATGAGAAATGGAAGAAGGTTGGTACTGGTACTGTATGCATTTCTCCTGTTATAATAAGCTTTCTATGGCAATGAGATTTATAAATACAAATTAACGTACTGTAATTCATAGATCTGGTTAAGTACAGACTCTTTCCAAACCTAAATAAAATGTAAATTTAGGCATTTAAGTTCTCTAAGAACATTAGGCTTGTGGTGATTAATTCAAAAAACAAGGTATTTCAGAACTATGATGGAGTTACTCTGGTTTTAAGCAATACATCTCAAAGAAATATGGAAATTAATTTTTCTGTTATGAATCAGAGTTTCAACTAGATCTGTAAACAAGAGATGGTTCTCCTAATTGTAATACTTATGAATGGTCACTGGTTTGACTTTAGATTATCGTTTTCATCCATTTCCATTCAACCTGTTTCCTCCTTACCGGGCATTTCTGCTCCTTCAAAGTACACACTGCATTGGACACACGAGACAACTACAAAAACAGAAAGCCCCAAACAGCAAAACTTCTGAAAGAATTAAGATTGCATCTATTAGTGTAAGAGCCATGTCAGGTAGTTTCCTGCTCCCTTGACTCACTCTTACATTTCACTTTCCTGTACAGATGTCATCACACACTCCAATGTGCCAAACTCTAACTCTGCCATTTCCATAGACAAAATGTAACAGAGGTGGTAAAAACATGAGAGACAGTAATAGTAACTGGATTTAATCTTATCTAATTAGGTGCGTTTTTTTTTTCCTCCCAAGTCAGTGATAGGCATTGCTCACAAGAACTAACAAATATTCTTACTTTCAATAAACATAACTCATTCTAACATATAATTTTCAAATAGCTCTATTATTTCCACCACAGCTGGTAGAATTCCAGCCTCTATTTGTAATCAATTGTTCATGCTGCTTAAAATTTTTAGTCCTCAGAGCAATGGAACACAGAAATTATGTAAAAGAAGATCCCTGGAGACCTACAAAATCAGAATAACACTCAGAGACAGATGTAAATGTGAATTTCATACTATTGTCTGTATTCAGCAAAGTAATCACTTTAAGAGAAGAATAAAGAAGAAATACTTTCAGACAGGACCAATATGTATTTAGCTTTTGTTTCAGAAAAAACAAAGTCGGTTATAGAAATAATTACTCCTATTGGCCTCTTTAAAATGCAGAAAAAAAGAAAGAAAATCCAACTCACTCTTACATCACAGGTCATTCCACAGCAACAACTTCTAAGATAAAGGCAATGAGCAATTTACTCACAAAGAAACAAGCCATTAACTCAGCAGGAGTAAATCAGTACAGCAGCTCTGACATAGGCGGGTGTTGTAATGCTTGATTCCTTTCAGGCTGACTCTTTTACACACCTGTAGTAATTTCAGTAAACTGTGAAATTGCACAAAAGCTGAGGAAAAAGCTGTGAGTGGTCCTGCTCATAACTATTCTAGATTTTGAAAATTTTGAATTACTGTCCATCACTGAGTGATATGATAGAAATCACTGAATGGCTTCCCTTCTCTTCCTCACATTCTACTCAGGTGACAGGTTCCTGGTAACTTGCCCAGAGTTACACCATGTCTTTTTGCATAGTAGGAACCAAAGACAACTTCTTGCCGATGATTCCCTTAAATAACGGTCAGTTCCTTGTTTCCAAAGCAATAAAACTGCAGATCCAAAACCACTTAGCCTTGAGCATTCCTGGACACTCTCCTCTGCACCTGGAGCTGGAAGGATGTTTGTTGTTAAAACATACATTCTTTCCAGGCTTTAAATTTCAGGAAGATGTGAATAGTGATAAAAGATATGATCATATCTGTGAGCAACTGACAACTACTAACCTTGCATCTGCACGAGTCATACTCACAGACATGGATGTGAAGTTGAAACATGTGCCACACATTCTCACATGTGAAATACTCAATACTCCATTTGCCCCTCCCTCAGGAATCCAGCCATGGTTAGGCAACAATGCAAAAGAAAGAATGGCATAATCACAGATTGCTGCATGAAAACTGAATTACTTGACATTTTTTTCTAGTTTAACTAGGAATGATCTTTCAGTCACAGGCAGAATTGCCAGGTCCAATTTATGTTTGCCTTCTCTGTTTTACAGCATCAGTTCTTCTCAGAATATTGACAATCAAGTGTCATCAGCATCTTACAATGCCATTGGTGTCCATATTTGTGAACATGGCTCTAAATGGATGGACTGCCAAGGTAGCTGACAAAAACAACTAGAGAAGCAGGAGGCACAAAGGTTAGGATTTGATAGTTCCTAAACAATGATTTCTGTATCTGCAAGTCCCATGATCTGTGAGCTGTTTCAGAAGTGCCTTAAGAAAGAGCAACATGGAAGAGGTCGGGAGAAGATATGCAATGAAGTAAAAATGTGTGCAGCTTCCAACTCAGATAATTCAGCTCTTCAGGTCTGGTGGCAATCTGCTGATCCAAAACTCAAAAAAAAAACCAAACATTTTCAGCTTTGTGTTCACACGGAACAGAGTCCCAAACATGGTTGGTCTGCAGGACCACTATAATAAGGATTAATAGTAAAATCTTACTCATCTCAATTATTTTGTGCTATTACTTAAAACTTATTTATTATCAAATTTTATGATGAGGTTTCTTTCCATAACTGTATTAACTTTCCTAATCCTGGCCTTAAAAGCCAACTCTAAAATGGAGGTGTATGATAGAAGAATTAATACACCAACATACTGGTCCTTATGACTAAAACTGCAGCAATATTTCTGTCTCCTTACAGTTTCACAGAAAGTGGTATATGTTGTAAAGAGCAGTCCTTTCTAACAGTTGGTCAGATAACAATAGCTGTACAGTGGACACATTATTCAGCCTTATTTGATCATTTGAGTGTCGTATCTGAAATCAGACTGCTGCACTTAGACTGCAAACAGGCCTAAAGTGCGAGTTTCTTGAGAATACTCATGTATGCACTAGCTCAGCAGGACAATGGGGAAGGCAAATGGGAAGAAATAAATTGTTTTGTCCAGAAGAGGCACATGAGTAATTACAAATCTCACATCAGTAAGGGAACCTCAAAACTAAGATCTATTGTTCAGATGAGTTGTTTAAAAATATAAACAGCTATTTTCCTAAACTAAGCAAAAGATTTTATCAAAGTTTGTTTTTTCTTTTTCTTGTTGTTTTTTTTTTTCTTGTTATTTTTCTTTTTCTTGTTATTTTTTTTTGCAAAAAAAAAAAAAAAAGCTGAGCTGTATCAAAGATGCATTTCACAGATTGGTATGGTTCACAGCTGAAGCATGCTGGCAAGTACAGTGCTGAAAATTCATTCTCCGTTTTTCAGAGGTACATTTTATGCTGATACTGGGAAACAATAGCCAGACTGTATTTTTTCCAACAGATTCTAAATGTCATATTTTCCTTTCTAAAAACGTTGAGTGTTACTGACATCTCTAAGCATTTGATTTGAAATGCAAAGACACGGTTTTTGGATGTAATTTTACACTCTCAGTAGAAATTTATCTTTCACACTGACTGAGCCTCCAAGCAAATATGGTATTGACTTAATCCCTCATCTTTCCTGGGCATTAAGCCACAGCTAAATGCCTTAAGTTAACACAAATCCAATAGACCCAAACCTGCATCCTACAACATGTGGAGCCACTCCCAAGTACAATCAAGTAACAGGTATCAAATCTTAGTCATTTATCTCCAGAAAAGCTACCATGAACTAATGGTCTGCTTGTACAATGGACTTGTAGTAGTACTGGGCTGTCTCTGTACAAGTTCTTCCTTTCAGTGTAACTGCTGTGCATCATGTATATAAATTCAATACTTTAAAGGAAGAAGGACCTGTCTGTTATGTCTCTTTTAACAGTGTTTTGAGTATGCAAGTCTCACTAACATTTCTGGTATACCAAACTAAGACACACACAGGGAAAGTTAGCAAAAATTTGCAAGGATTATAGGAAATACAGTTTTATTTTTCAGAACAGAACAGAAAAGAAGAAGCCTAGACAGTATGGAGACAGAAAAGCATTAGAAGGAAGAGAGGAAGAAACATCTAAAACCCTGTTACAAAGTTAGAGAACAGATGACTGCACAGATGAGAAGAGGAGAGAGAAACATGTTTTGTTTTCCAAGAGTAGTCCCACAACAGGAACAATATAATTTATGAGTTCATCTCAGGAGGACAGTCACAGAGTCAGGTCTGAAAACCTTGCTGCAAGGCCAAATCATTCCCATGCACTCACACAGTTATTTTCCCCTGAGAAGACAAACAGCAACATATCACAGACTAGGATGTGATCCTTGTCTGTTCTCCAGTCTCCTGGTATCTTTTATTGGGTCAACTATAACCAGAACACCCTTTACTATTTGTTGGTTTTCTACTTACATCCCAGACTAGCGCTGAATTAATACATTTCAATGATGTTTCATTTTCCCTAATTTAAAAGTCTGGTGTAAATTAACCCCTGATTTGGTGAAACAAGCACAGAAAAATACAAATGCACAGACACCCTTCACCAGCATAACAATATCACAAGAAGAAAGCATTGCACAAATGCACTGAACTAATCTTTATGCATTTCTGTATTCCCAACTCAATAATACTACGAACACACTCCTTCCTGTTCTTGTGCTTAAGAGAGGATAAGTGTTACCTTGAGACCCGTATTTTACCACTGAGACACAGAATTATAGACATTTGCTATTTTACACCTGGGCTAATGTGTTCATAATTACCATGAAGCACGGTTTCCTTATAGCTGAGGAAAGCAGCATTCCCCTTCCCCCCTCTGCTTAAAGACTATGTTCACAAGATTTATTAAGAACTCTGGCAAACCCTGACTGCGACAGTTACTCTTCAACAGGGTAGTGAAAGGAAAGAACATAGCCATATGTCCTATTTTACATATAGTGTGGCAGGAGGTTTAGATTAGACATTAGGAGAAACTTTTTCTCTCAGAGGGTGGTCAGGCACTGGAATGGCCTGCCCAGGGAGGTGGTGGAGTCGCCGTCCCTGGCAGTGTTCAAGAGGTGTCTGGATGAAGAACTACGAGATACGGTTTAGTGGCTTGTGGTACCAATGGGAACGGGAAGGCGGTTGGACTAGATGATCTTGCAGGTCGTTTCCAGTATTGTGATTCTATGTTGCTTTACAGTGGCATTCTCCTCAGGCAACTCAGCATGTGTAAAATGATTCTGACTACAACTAACAACTACAACAACTTGGCTCGGATTTGCCTTGAAATGTGTCACTCAACTGATCATACACAGGCACTATGGTCAGATATCCACAGTCTGTCCCAGTGAAGAACAGAATACAGGATCCTTAGTTTGTTTATCATCTGCAGTAATTTCAGCCATACTTTGGACATGCTGCTGCCATGTATCCCGAAGGAAAGGATATGACTTTGAACCTGAAATGCCAACTTATTTGGTTTTGACTGGGGAATATGATTTAAAGAAGACTAACAGCTTTGCAGTCTTCAGAACTATCATGCTCAAACACATCATTCTATTGGCAAATATTAAAGTAATAATAATAATCTAGAAAATCTCTTTTCTCATTCATACAGGAAAAGGAATCTCAAGTTTTGGTACAACTTCATTTTTTGAAATTTATGGACATGATTCACAATTCACTAACTTTAGTACATACTTATTGTAAAATACTTCGGACGTTAAAAATGACAACGATTCTATTCATAGAATGATTATTGTATTTTTTTTAATTATAAAATAAGTCCATAAGGTTAATTTTTGTTGAAAGCTATCCTCTTAGGCTGTTTTGGAGACACTAAAAGAACAAATCTAACAACAAATGCATTCTCCCTGCCTTTCTTGAATTGAAACCAACTTTATTTTAGTTCTGTGAAAAGAACAAGAAAAGAGTAAACATTAGTCCATGTAGAGTTTAGACAACGAAATAGTTTTTATGTAACCATGCAATCATCAGCTCTTGAACCAAAAAAACCAGGCTGTTCATTTCTTAAATTAAGAACTTCTCTATATGTATTATTCCTGACCTAAGCATAACATAACCCTACAGGCTTGGGGAAGAGTGGCTGGAAAGCTGCCTGATGGAAAGGGACCTTGGGGTACTGATGGACAGGCAGCTGAATATGAACCAGCAGTGTGCCCAGGTGGCCAAGAAGGCCGATGGCATCCTGGCTTGTATCAGGAATGGTGTGGTGAGCAGGACAAGGGAAGTAATCCTGCCCCTGTAGTTGGCACTGCTGAGGCCTCACCTCGAGTACTGTGTTCAGTTCTGGGCACCTCAGTACACAAAGGACATGGAGGTGCTGGAGCAGGTCCAAAGAAGGGTAACAAGGCTTGTGAAGGGCTTGGAGAATATGCCCTATGAGGAGAGACTGAAGGAACTGGGGCTGTTAGTCTGGGGAAAAAGAGGCTGAGGGGAGACCTTAGTGCTCTCTTCCAATATCTGAAAGGTACTTACAGAGAGAGCAGGGTTGATCTCTTCTCACTGGTGACAGGATGAGGGGAAATGGTCTCAAGTTGTAACAGGTACGTTTAGGTTGGATATCAGGAAACCCTTCTTTACAGAAAGGGTTGCTAAGCACTGGAATAGGCTCCCCATGGAGGTGGTTGAGTCACCATCCCTGGGTGTGTTGAAAAACCATTTGGATGTAGTGCTCAGGGACATGATTTAGCAGAGGGTTGGTAGACATATGGTAGGATGGTTAGGCTGTGGTTGGACTCGATGATCTTTAAGGTCTTTTCCAACCTGAGTGATTCTGTGATTCTATCCTTATATTTCTTTTTCCCCACACAGAAATTTCTGTTTCCTCCACATAAGGAGTAATTTCCTCATGTGGTTTTACCAGCATCACAACAGAAACAATTGGCAAAGCCAGATTCTAAAGCCACAGGAATTCTGAGTTTCTGTCCAAGAGTTTTAGCAAAAATACCCTACCTTCTTTTTTCTAAAAAATACATGGATCTGAATACCCTTTCATTCTAAATTCAGAGCAGATACAAGATCCATTTTCAAGATCTTAGGATTTTGTGAACACAACACAATAGCATAGGATCAACTCTGCTGTGGCAGGTAACCCTAATTTGTAGAAAAGGCTAAAGTCTCTGTACCTTGAGGATAGTCTGTCGACCTATGAAATTCAACAGTTTCCACCCTTTGTTTACTTGGTACAGCCCCGTAACACTTTCTCAGAGATAATCCACACAGAGATAAGCAAAAATGTAAGAGCAGGTTTACACAAATTCTGCTAAAAGGTGGAGCACATATTCAATATGTAATGCCCTGAATCTAATGGAAAGATTATCTCATTTTGACAATTTTAATGTTATAACTTTGCTGTTATGAAATGCCTTCAATTTTACTAAAGCAACATTTACTATATAAACTCATTTTGAAAGTGATTGCTTTGTAGTTGCAATAATCCTCTTGGCAGATTTAATGGTAATTTTCAACACTGTTTATTCCTTTTACTGTTAACTTGAGCAAAACATTTTTTAAAAATGTATGCTTTCAGCTTAGTATCTCTCAAATTTCAAGAGAATTTAGTTATAGATGTCACTTTAACAAAAACCTTAAAAAATGCATTTTGAGAGTGATGTGGAAGGAATTAGACAATAGTTCCCCCTTTAGCAACAAAGAGAAAATAGCCTTCCACCTCTTCTCATTCTCACTCACATCTTAGTGACAGTCACACCAGTATATCTCCAAAGTCAAATTAATGAGAAAGACGTATCTACTTAGAGTCTATCAAAAACACAAAAGCAAAGTTAATAAATAGACATCCACCACATCCACCATTTTGCTAGATAAACAGTATGACAAAAATAATATTTTAATAATTTTTAATATTTTTCTATACTATAAGAACCTTCCATGCTGTTATTAGGGAAACAATTTAAGTGCAAAACAACATAGCTTTCCTTGCACTTCTGGTAGTTTTCTCTGCATCTTTCAGCAACAAAGCTGAGAGAGTCTCAATTCAAAATAAACAAATGCAAATGTTTCTTTGGCTGGCTGCTTTCATATACATGTCTTCAAGAAGGAAACTTGAAAATAAATCTCTGTCGAATTGAGACCCAAATCTATATAGAGATCAACATGGGTGGGGGAAAGAAAAGTCAGATATTAACAAAACAACTATAATGTCCCAATAGAGTGACTCCATGGACAAGAATTAGCATGTGAAGATAGAAAATGATTAGTGCAAAACTTCTGACAGAGAAATGTACATCAAATTAGTCTTCAAAAGTGAACCAAAAAATAGAAGTCTCCCACAAGCCTCAAGAGGTTATGGCTAGCATTTAGGACATTCTGAAGTCTTTCACCATTAATGAAATCAATTGGAAAGAGAATATGATTAACCTTCCCTTGCTTCTATGATTTAATGAACAAACACCTAACTCTAAACTCTGGATTTCTTTATGGCCTAGGAGCAAACAGTACCAAAGGGCCCTCTTTCTCTGAAGACTACAAAGACAGCCAGGACCTGTAGTGGGCATATCATATACCAGCAGGTCTTTCTGTAAATCCACTTACACTTGCAATATCATGTCCAGAGTGGTGCATCCACTTCTGCACACCTCAGTATGAGAAAGGCTCTAATATACTGGAGCAATATACTTTTCAGCCTTAATATGAGGAAATAAAATGGAAGCCTTCTTCATGACTTACGATTATCTGACTGGAAGATGCAGAGAAAACAGAGTCGGACTTTTTTCTTAGAGGCACACTGGAATAAGACGAGGCAACAGACAACTTGGATCATGGGAAATTCCAATTAGATCTAAGAAATATATATATATATTTTTCAGTGACAGTTGTTAAATACTGGAACATATGTCCAGATAAGTAGAGGTATATTCATCCATGGAGGGGTTCAAGAACTGGCAGGGAACTGCACTCAATAACCTTATCAAATTAGAGATGGTTTAAGCAGGGGAGTGGAACAGATAACCCTTCAGGTAACAGAGATCCCTTCCAAACTAGCTTCTTTTTATTCAGTCCATGCACCTATGTAAGTACTAATAATGCGCACATGCCCACAGTTTATATCCCAAGTCTGAAGATGGATGTAGTAAGAAGAGTTAGGTTTCTTCCAGAATAATAGCTGAGGATTATTAATATTACTGCAAATAACAAGTCTCTGAAGATACGCAAAATGGATATTCAGTTGTTCCCTAGGATCCCCTTTTAATGTATCTTTTCCTTCCTTCTCTCAAAAGAGGTTACCATAATTGAAACTAATCATTTATTGTTCACATAACTAATCAGTAGGGTGTTATGGGAGAACAAATCATTGATATTTGTTGACTTGCCTCTCATAAAAGAATGAGACAAGAGAAATAATAATCCAGACTTTCCACAGCAGTGAAAAAGTCTTCAGTATCTGTCAATTCTAAATTCTTCCTTTACCATGCATTTAAGACTCTACAACTGGCTGGATGGTATGGTTTGACTATGTAACTCAGCCTATCAGTTACTGGTAGAACTTTCCCTCTTCAGTCTATTTGAACTGATACTCTTCTAAGCTGTGGAGTATCCAAAAGAAGATGAGTGATTCCTTTGTTACAAGTTATTAATTCGTTGATGTTTATATGAGTTTTGTTTAAAGCATTTATGCATTGTTCTATATACTACGCTATCTTTGTGAGAAATAAATTCAAAAATTAAATCAACTGCTTTTATGACCTGTGGAACATAAAAGCAGTGGACTTAACATCTCAAAGTTACCAAAACAAAGTTTTTCTGCTGTTCAAGTCACTAATGCATCACTACTGCAGCAGAAAAAGACCGAAAGGCTTTGCAAATCACGCTGAGAAATTTCCACTATGACAGACTAGAGAAAGAGGACAAAAGGCACAGTAACATTAAGACATCAAACAAATGTCAACTTGCAAATGAATGACTTCATATTTAAAGACTGTCACTAGTCAGTGTGAAACAGAGAGACAGAGCTTGGTATCATCAAGACCAGAAAGTTTGGGTAAAGTTGTCTACTGAATGCAACAGACATCTCCCCAACTGTCTTTGATGGGCCTATAAGCAGGACCTACAAGTGAAAATCAACACATTCTCTCCAAAACAAGTTAACACAGACTATACGTAGTAGCTTGTGCTGCCATTCCTACAAAGAATATCTACATATTTCTACCAGAGAGAATAATCCCCAGAGCAGAATCCAGCCTGCGTACAAGCTATGTATCATCACAATAGAGCTGCACATTTCCAAAACTATGCCTTCATTTATTTCTTAATTTCTGTAGAAAGACTCACCTTGGCTAGGTACTGACAGTTTCACATCAAATTCCAAGATTATGCAAGAAACAAAATATTATGGCTGAGTAATCATTACGGTGGAATTTATGTTGCTGGCCTGACTATAGTAGCTTTCACATGCTTCAATTGCACCAGAAAATGATAACTTCAAGTTGACTTAATTCCGTTCTGCCATCTAGTCCCCACACTGATCACTTGCATCTGTGTTACACATAGCACAGCTGACACTCCTTAGTTATCAAACTTCCAAACTGAGCTGGTACTCTAAGAGCTCATCATCGGTTTAATTCAGTGGGTTTTGGTTTAATTCTAAACAAATAAAACACATACAGTTATCAAACAAACAAAAAGAATGCACAAAAGAACATAGGCTTTGTGGTGGGATGGCTGAGACTTCTCCACTTTCTGTTTCCTGTCATTTTTTCCTCACATGGGACTATTTTATCAATTAGCAGCACATCTGTGAAATAAATTTCAGTTAAATAAATAGAACCAGCACAAACACGCACACTAAAATCCTTACAGATGCTGGCATTTATTCAGTATTATAATCCCCTTTCAGAAACTAATGAATGGGACACAAAGTCACACAGTTTTTGAGAGATTTTTCCAGAGACCACTCTTGTTCAAGACAGGAGATATAACTTAACTCTCCTAACCTGCTGTCTGGGGAGAAGCAGGGCATTGTGCAATGGTTTCTGCTTCCAAGAGATGTAAGCATGTTACTTCTCTGTATGTTATTAACTGCTCAGACTTATACTGTAAACAATGGTAATCTTAAGAACAGAAAACTTGATGTACAGAACCAAAATACTTTCAACACTCTAAAACTTTTACTTATTCCTTCTCTTCTTGGAGCAAGATGCCAAGCCTACCCTGGACGGACAGAAGTTCTGGATAACAATTCATTTTTCCCCTTTGATTCCTTTTTCTTGCACCCTTCTGCTTACAAAGCCCACAGGCTCTGTGGAACATGCCTTGTCACTGGAGCTCCCTATTATGCTACTGAACAATTTACCCATAAGCCACATTTTCCTTTTAAATAAGCTGCATATAATATTATTTATTGTTTAGCTTAACAACACATACTTTTCACTGACAATATTATTGGAAATAGAAGACTTCAGAAACTGTCCTGCTGTTTCTGATGCCTCAGAAGTATACAGAGAAAGAACGGTTTACCAGCTTCTAGTCCAATTTCCAGTATTGTCCTATCAGTTTCTGCTGCTTCTAGCAAAAGATAATCTCAGTTTCTCCAGTTTGCTGATTTAAATTAATGATAAAGAACTTAAATTCCAATTTATTGAGTAGACAGTAATGACTGACAGAGCTTTCTGGAAACAAGCAGCTTTCCTTTTAAATCTCCTATCATAACCCTATTGTCAAAATACTTTGTCAAAGTGGACAAAGTATCAACTTCTACTACATATTTATGGTTTGTTTTTGTTTTTGTTTCCAGAAAACAGAAATTATATAGCATAAAAAAGGTAAAATGGAGCAAGAAAAGATAGATGGAGTTGTTCCGGGGGAAAAAAATAAAAAAAAAGGTATCTTTTAAAAATACACCATTTGGACAATAACCAATTCTTCATCTGCATATTGGTATATAACTGCCTTTTACTATAAATAACCAAGCATCAGTTCAAGAACATCAAGAGCTGCTCTTGATGAGTGTGAGCGAATGAAGCCTTTGCAAAGATCTCTTGCATTTCTCCCTCAGAAGATATGCCATTTATACAGAATACTTAAGTACTCTTCCTTTAGTGACATGGTTTTGGTAATTAATGTATACAGCTCAAACTGCTATTAGATGGCAGGGGATTAAGGGAACCTCTGAACAAGGAGCTGATGCAACTGAAGATACAGCTTAAGGAATCTGGATCAGGTTGATGATGTTGGCCCACAACATCAGAGGCAGAAGTGGTGGTACGGCAGTAGAACTGAACCTTCCCACCAACATCGTGTTACATTTCGTTTCCAAGAGGCAGCAGCAGAAGGGCAGTTCAACAAAATGGCACCTGACATGGAGGTGTGGATGAAGAAAAGGGGTGGAATTGAATTCCTCCATGGAGAAAGAACATCTATTGACAGATGCAATGATGGTAGCTCAGCTCAAGGGCACACAAACCTTGAATTTTCTTGTCAAGTTAGCAACACACACAAAACATGATTAGAGTTGACCTAGCCTACTAGCCTGACTATTTGACTTCTGCCCAGAGAGGTTGTAGAAGCCCCCTCCCTGGAGTTGTGCAAGGCCAGGCTGGATGGGGCTTTGAGCAACCAGATCTAGCGGGAGTTGTCCCTGCCTGTAGCAGGGGGGTTGGAACTAAATGATCTTAAAGGTCCCTTCCAACCCAAACCATTCTATGATTCTATGCTTTGGAATTGACTGTTCCCATACTTCCTCTGGCCAAGACAGCCACCAATCAATACTTCACACACAAGCCCTCTCTATTCACAAGTAATAGATGTAGGAAGGCACGTTTCCTTGTCAGCATGCAAGTCACATGCTCCAGAGTAGTTCAAACATTGTGTATTCATTTACTGAAGCCATTCAGTACTCCAGGAAGAAAATTCTGTGCCATTTCTAGGGCAAAGTCATCAGGTAGCAAAATGGAACAATATGGCTGACTGGTAGAGCTCAGAAGATTGTGACCAGCAGCACAAAATCAACCTAGAGGTCTGTAACTAAACAGTGTTCCCTGAGGAGTGGTGCTAGGTCTTGTCCTGCTCAACACATTCATCAGCAACAAAGACAAAGAACACACTCTTAGCAACCCAGCTAGCAAAACAAATCAGAGAGACTGCTAAGGCTCCCACCATTTATGGCACTGGTAATCAACTGGACTCAGCTGCAGAACCAGGTGTTTTCTATGAGTTCTTTCAGCATCTTGTTTGAGACAGTTGTGTTGTTATTAGTTGCCCTTAATTAGAGGCTCTTCAATAAGGGGTGTTGGTTGTTTTGAGTAAGATCAGGTAGAAGGAGTGAAGAGATAGGTTGTTTGCTTGTTTGTTTGTTTTTAATGTTTTGCTTTTCCATTTTGGTATTTTCTATAAGAAAGAAGGAGAGGAGGTTTTCAAAATAAATGTTTATTCAGTAATGTAACAGGAAGCACTGGGTGGTGCTGTAATCTCTCACAACTAATATAATTTTCTTGTCGTTGTTCTTTTTAGATGCTCTTAGCTGTGGGGTCAGACAAATAAATAAGCAAAAAAAGCTGTCCTACACAACTAGTATCCTATGTAACTCAATATGTGATAGAGCAGCGATCTTTCATGAACTGAGGTAGCGTACAAATGTTTGTAAGCTGCTTATGGCTAAATGTAGATCATTAAGTCACTGAAAATTCAAAGATATGTTCAATTTTTTAAGATTTGATTCTGTGGCTGAGTTTACTATCAAATTTGTTTCACTTCAAGCCACTCTTCTCAGATTTCTTCCCTATCTGCAGTTTTATTTTGTAGGCAAGTACTAGAATTTCTTCACTTTTTCATTTCAAACTAGAATAAAAAAGTTACCATTTCTTGTTGTGATAATCATCAAGAAACAATATTGTAGTGCTAACATCTTAGTAAAACAAACTATTACCCGTTTTGTTTGGAACATAATAGATACATACTATAGTAGAAATTGATATGTCATTTTAGTTTGCTGCTGCAAAACTGCACTTCTCCTGGTCCTACTCCACATCTGCACTAGCAAGGGCTGTCAAAACCATGCAATGGAACATTATGTTCTGCAGCTTGCTTTTCTCATGTGCTACCAGCATGCAGCAAGAGAATTTTCTCTCTACCTGCCCCTCAATTATGTTTCATATCCCATCCCTTAAAATATCATCCATTCTTGTAGCTGAATAATTTTCCTGGTATATGATTTAAGGGTATTCTTTAACTTACTCTATCTGTGAAACATTGTACGCTATCATAATAATTCCTGCAATCAAGTGAATCACCATTTCTTCCAGCAAACATATAAGGCTTACCTACTAAAAAAAAAAATCTTTGTTCCTGTATTAGTTCTATATTAGCCGTCTCTGAAAAGTAAAGAGGTCCTGACACCTCTGCTATTTTGAAAAAACAAAGGGTTTTCATCATGTTTCTCAAATTCTGTATTCTGAAATTCTATCATAAACATTTATAGGGTTCTTCTACTTGCAAAACTTTTCTGCTTAATGGAATAACATAAACTCATAAATAAGATTGTTCTAATTTTTCTCCATATGGTCAGTCTGCTTAGCCAGAAAGTGCAGTACTGGTGTGCAATGCTATAATGCAATGGAAAGCACAGCAACAATAATGGAATAATGAAGTCCTAGACCGCAGCAAGTGAGGATATGCTCAGTGGAGCAGCTGTGAACACAGAAACAAAGGAATAAATCTGTTTACCCTTGGAAGGCCTCAGGTAGGCAGAGATCTCCAGTGAGATAGCCTTTTCTCCACTGCCAACTCTTAAATGAGGTCTGGAAAGGGGTGCATCCATCCCTTCTGGTCATTTAGGCGCATTGCTCCCCTGAGTTGGCCCTGCCTTCCCAACAGGTGTTCAATCACTGGTTCAAGTCATGACCCAGGATTTCCACTACACGATGTATGGCCACAGCACTGAAAAAAGCAAAAAGAACAATTTAATAAGTAGTTTAAATGGTGCATGTGTGTATAGGTACATAGAACTAAGTACAAATATTTACTTTACAAGTTGCATAGATGTTCTTAACAAATACTTCCATTCCCTGCATAATCTCAAACAATCCTGCAGGCTGTAGCGATAATGCTAAACAATATTTAGATTACCCCAATGCTATAATCATCATAATATTAAAAAAAACCACATTTTTACGTTTTTGAAACTACTGTATGTATGTAGTTCTGAAGTCTACAATAGTACTTATATTAATAAATAAATACATTTTTATTTTTATATATATATAAAAATATATATATATATATATCTATTTATATATATATATAAATAGAATACATTTTTACTCATCATGATGAGAAGCCAAAATACAACATAGGCCTGTAGCTGTACAGCTATGCTTATTTTAGCATAGGAGTTAAACATTAGTCCCTTAGGAGTGTTGCTTAAGTACATTTTTCTATAAAATAGATTGAAACCTAGGGTATTAGTTTTCCTTGTAAGAAACACTGCTGCTTCTCCAAAAGTAAATCTGAAATTACTGTGCCTGGTCAAGAACACTGACGCTCAAAATGCATGGTGCCCCATAACATCCCACTGTGGCACTGGCTGTAACTGCTGATGCAAGGTCTGTGAGTTTGGTTTTGTTGACAGCACTGCTGAGTCCCGCTGACAGCATCATGCAGATTGCTTCTGTATCTAGCACCCATTCTGTCTGCATGTATACATATCCATCTCCACCTAGTGGCTCAGACAAATCAGCTATGGGGGGGAGTAAAAAGCCAGACAGTACATGAATTCATTTGCATTGGATTACAGAAGGGTTGGATATTAAATGCTGTGCAACGGAGAAGCGCTGTAGATTTCAAAATGAAATGATTCCTTTTCAAGAAGACAGGAATCCATGGCAAGAACAGAAAAACTGAACACATATTTGAGAACAGCATGTACCATTAAGGGACAGCACCATAAAACAAAATATACAGCTGTCTGTTCATTCTTACTGCCAGCCAGGAGTGTCTACTGTTAATCTGCAATGTCTGCTTTCTTCCAGCCTTTGGTATGGGATCTCCGTTTCCTCAAACACAATGGTGTCACAATCCCACTGCTTCTTGTCAGGGGATAAAAATGAAACCAAAGGGGAAGCACCTCAACAGATGAATAAATCAAGTCTTTTTTTTTTTTTTTTTTCTTACCACTGAATAAAAACTCCAAAGCAGACTAGTGCTGAAAATGTTTTTGTTTTGTTTTCACAGCACTCAGGGATAATGATATTATTCTTTTTCTGCTTAAAAGAAAGATAATCCTCAAGCTCAAAGTCAAAACTTTTTTTGTCCTAGCATTGTCACTCGTGATCTGGTAGTATTTTAATGAGACAAATGGCCTCTCCTTGTTAAATTTTGTGTTCACAGTACTATATTTTTTCATGTATCAATAAGTAGAAGTGGGTTTGGGTTCTCCTCTGCTTTCCCACAAGCTTTAGGGTTATGCAGCTTTCTGAGTTGAAGAGTTTCAGAACTCAGAATTCATACACAACTCTTGTCTTCTAACACTACGGGGAGGAGAACCAGTTAGCTTGAGCCTTGCACAGCTGTAATTCCGCAAGAATCACAAGAATCACTGTGCTTCTGTGAAATTACTACTCATCAATATATTCTTACTAACATCCTTTTTCACTGAGGAATTTTTCCTATAACATATATTCCTCATCAGTTCTTGGGCAATGGCAAGGAACAGAGCTTTTCCATCTTCCTGAACTCAGACCACAGAAAATTGCAGATTAAATGAAAGAACACCTATGAAGCAGGCAGAATGACTGATTGCTTACAAACTTCACTTAGAATAATACCATCCATTCATAGGAATGAACTGCTTGTTGGTGGCGTGAACAACAAAACCCTGATCTACTGTAAGTTAAAACAACAGCTATTCTTCTAACTGAAGTAATTTCCCCCTTACTGTGGTAAGCACAGCACCCAACATGACTTGAAGCCTGAAGAGTATGTGAATGAGATATTTCAGAATGTTGAGCTTCCAGACAAGCAAAGAAGTATCATGGAAGAGCTGCTGAAAGCCTTTTTGATAGTTTATGGTGAGAAAATAACAATGCTATTCACAGAAAAAGCTGGGAGGTCCTCTTTCTCTGACAGTTGCCATGCAAAGACTAAGCATGGAAACTTCTTAATGACCACTGTAATTGTTTTCTGTTTAACAGAGTAATCAAAAGCAGATGTTTCCAAACCTCCACCTTGAATGAAAGGAGAGGAAGGATGGGTGAGAAACGCAGTCAGACATAAACGCTGTGGCTTCAGAATCCAATTGTATTTAGAAAAAGAGAAGCCACAAAATGCAGCCAAAATATTTTGTAGGAGAGAATTAAGGCATACACTTAGCTTTATTTTCTGCGTATTAGCAACAGATAGATGTGAAACAGATGTTTGTTGTAAAAATATCCATATTATATCCCCAGATATATATAGAGGAAATAATTGGCTCACACACATAATTTAAAGTAGAGAAATACATGTTGGAGGAAAAAGTTCCAAGACAGACTCGTTAAGACCAAAGACATAGATGTCTACTCAGCAATGCAACAAGAATAAGATTAAGTGCCAGTGAGGAAGAGAGTGGCATACTACAACACCATGGAGCAATGAAAGGTCTCTATCTTACCAATAGAAATAAATAGTTTTGAGTTCCAAAAGTCTGCCATTTCTATCACTGGAAAAAAAAAAATAGTAGGTCAGCGTTAAGTGGATGGCTTTGATTCTACATTAAGTGATCACTGAATTCTCAGTTATACCTAGATCTCAGGCTGGGACCAAACCCAGTGATAACAGTATTAAGAGCATTGACATAATGAAGAATGAAAGGTGTGCACTCGTAAATATAAAGCTGCATCAACAGAATGTTCATGTGAATAGTCATTACTGAAAAACTACATTTTGTAAAATGTTTTGTTTATAGATTTTTTTTTTCATTTGACTTGATTCTGCATTGCTTGTCTTTGTTGGATATTCCCTAGATCTTACTAAGATTTGTATATGGGCAGAAGACAGAGCATTTATGACAAAGAGGTAAAGGGCACTGACAAATATTAAGGGAATTCAGAAAATTCATGTGAATAGTAAGAACCTCTCCTCTACAACTCTTACATAACATTTCCGTATCTTACCCTACTAGACTCTAGACTCCTGAATGATTTCTGCATGGTAGTCAGTGCCTAGATCAATAAGGCAATAAAATTCATGTAAGGCTCTGCCTTTCCAAGTACAGTTTTCATCAGGAAATGTTTGCATGCTTTTTATTTTTTCCTATCTCATAATTTATAGAGAATGCAGGAAATTTTGGTTATATTACAGTCAGCTTTAAAAGCATCAGAAAATGGCCCAAGAAAGATCACAATATTGTAATTGAAATATTACAATTGCAGTACTCAGGGGCTGAGAGACACCTTTGCAGAAGCTCTTAGGAGCCCAGAAATTTAAGAGGTATGATTTCTTCTGTCTTGCTTAGCCTTATCAGAAGGAGAAGGCATGCAAAGTATTAAACATTGCTTTCTATTCTGCCTACAAGAAATAGGAACAAAGGATTGAGCACCAGTCTGAGAAATGCAGCAAAATGCATTTGATATCAGCAGTGATATCAGCAAGGAGGAGAAAAAAAAAAACAAACACAGGAACAAATTGCAAAAATTTGACTGCGGAAGTAGGAGATTAATATTGTTAAGTATAGTGATCAGAAACATAAAAGATGTTGATTGATAATTAACAATGAAAGCTATATCAAGGTTATGAAGACTGATAAGGGAAGCAACCAAAGCAAGATACCAAGTTACTGGTCACCCAGAAAAAGGCACAGTGTACTCTTTATTTTCTGGAAGACAGAGTGGAAGTAGACTAAAGGGTTCACTTACAGGCTATCTAGAACTAAAATACATTTTCCACACACATGGAAATTCACAATATGGTTCATTTAGGAAAAGAGATCAGTAAGGAGTTCTGGGCTTTTTGGTTTTATTTGGTTTTCTGTTTTTCAGAAATACAAAGATCGATAACTTTTTGAGCACAGGAAAATGAAAGTCTAGAGAATAGGAAATAGTTTATGTGATAGCAGTCACAAAAATATAAGGGTAGAAAGCCAGGTTAAAAAAACAATTGAAGAGTTCCATTGGAAAGATGTTCTTCAAAAAGCAGGTTATTTACTACATACATCAGTACTGTCCATAATGCATAATGCAAAGATAGTGTGTCTACATCTGCATTTTAGTTTAAAGCAAAATTGCACTTTAAAAGTAAATCTCCTGATTGAGTGTCATTAGAATACTTGGGTTCTCACAAACCTTGTGAAATAGACTCCATGGATTTTAGCTGAAATGTTAACATGCACTCCAAAAGCACACCTAATGCAACCAAACCAGTAAATAACTTTTGTGCCAGAGAAAAGAAAACACTAACTAGACCTTTCCATGCACATTTTTATTTTTACTGTCTTCCTTTACTTATCTTGCAAAATATTTCTCAGCTTTCACTGAGTTCTTCTTCAGGTTCTCTTGCATAAGACATCAAATATGCATATACATATATATATATATATCCTCCAGTTCAGTCACTACTGCCAAATACCTTTCTAACCCCACTTGGAAATCCAGACTGTGGTATGTACATCTAACATGCAAAACTTTTTACTTAAATGTTTAGAAAAGTACACTACTACCTGATTGTATAATTTCAACAGTACATCATTACTGTTGTATCAGGCCACCCACCATCTCGAATGCATGATCTTTAATTTTTTAAATATAACAAAATGCAAAGCACTGCTTAAACACTAAGCTTTTATGTCATCCACTATTCTGACGAGAAATAAAGATTCCCTCATAGAAATCAGAATTAACTAAATGCACTGATCCCTCCTAGGGTTATCTGAGATTCATGGTGACTGTGCCAATAGATTCATATCCTCTGCTTCACAAAAGTCAGCAGGTGTTGCCCCATGAACTACTGTGTTGAATTTAACTGTCATACAAACACAAGAAATGTTATCAAATATCAGAATAGCACAAACAGTTCACTATTGAGGATATTCTAGAATTTCACCCAGAAAAGAAAGTTGAAGTAGTTTCAACTAAATATTACTAGTGGCAGAGATTTGCTTATATTTGTGCTCTACCTCTCTGTCAGCTTTTCCTCAAACACACAGTGTCAGTGAAGCAATATTACCAGGTCTCATAAATCTCTGGATTTTTACACTTTTCCTAAGGCCTCAGATCTTAGTTAAACGACTGCAAGAATTTCAACATTCACATATTAATTTTTATAATCTCAATAGCCTCCAGCAGTACTAAATGATTTTTCTCTGAGACTCAATCAGCCAAAACAAAAGATGATTCATAAATCATTTCATAACCGTGATTTTAACCCAATTCAGAAATTCCATTCATGACTTTTGTGCTTCTAAAGATACATATGAACAAGAACTGAATGGTTTGCTCTTATTCTTCTGTTTATTCAGTTTATTCATTGCACTGCACAAGAATTCTGCAATGATTTGATCTGAAATTACTTGGCAAAACAAATGGGAACATCAGTAACCTATAAGAAGACTTAACCAGAATGGCTATTACAGTGATATTTTAATCCTTAATGCTGTACCTGAGCTATTTTTTCATCCTAAGCAAAGCCTTGTGTAAATGTTCTAATTCAAATCTTTCTGTTTCAACTTCATGGGTCCTTCATGACTTCTTCATGAATACTTCATGACTCCTACTTA
Organism: Gallus gallus; assembly: GCF_016699485.2. Classification (NCBI taxonomy): domain Eukaryota; kingdom Metazoa; phylum Chordata; class Aves; order Galliformes; family Phasianidae; genus Gallus; species Gallus gallus. The sequence goes on along the minus strand of NC_052532.1, from coordinate 123,222,442 downwards.
AAGATTAGATAATTGACATTTCCAACATAAGAAAAAGAATCTTGGAACCTACTTTAGCAGACCATTTGACAAGAAGATCGCCAGCAGTCCCTTCTTACCCTTATAATTCTGTGATTTAAACCAACACCTGCTTCCAATAATGAGGCACAGAGAGAACCTGCAATTCCTATCTGTCTGATAACAGAAAGGTAGTCCACAGCTAGCATTTCAACTACAGAAACCTGCTATCTGAGAATATAAGACCTAATGCCTTTGTGATGTGAAGCCACACAGATTCTCAAAAAAATCCCTCAGCTTTGTATAGGGAAATCAGTCTCTGGTACTCTTAAACTTGACTTATCTCTCCTAAAAGAGAAATTTATCTCCAAAAGTATTTGGTGCTCATACAAATTAAAAACGGTCTGTATACATAACTGAATTATCTCAATGGGCTAAAGGGATTTCACTGTTTGGACAGAAATGAATCGTAACCCTTCCTACAGTCTACAAGTAACTTCAGCTACAACAAGACAAAATACCTGCTCCAGAAACTGAGTACCTTAACATGCAGAGGGGGTCCTGATGAATTCTGCATCCTTCCTTCCCTCTTGTAATTTAATTTTTTAACAAGTATAACGAGGATAAACAGTACTTCCTGTGCTAGAGTCCATCATGGTTTTTAAGACACAGTGCAACTGAGATGTTAAATAATAATAACCATTACAGTTAAAGTAATTCCAATCCTAAGAATGTAGTGTGTAAATTTTCAAGAAAATCCCTAGAATTTTTAAATTTGTTTACAGTATTTAAAAAATAGGTAAAATCTCAGGTCCATGACTTACAGCCTCTTTCCTTTCAATCAATTCTGTAAAGTTAAAACTATTGCATGGGAGGCAGTCCAAGTTTCTCCTCTAAGTTAAGACTTCTGTTTTTCTACCAAGCATGACTGTAAAGAGATGATCAAGGAAACATCTTCTGGACTCAAGATAACAGGAATCTATTGTCATACTTCATAAAATAATCTCAGCAGCAAATTAGCAAAAGCTGAAGCACAGAAGCCATGACAAATTCAGTCTGGCTGTTTCTGGTTTAATCCTGATGCTTTTTCATTATTTTGGAAAATGCTAAATGTTACATTTTGATTATTTGAATATAAAGTATAAATTGTCACAGTCTAAAGCTGCAAAGCATTGAATTACAGGGCCACTAATTAACATGTGACACTTATTAGTATGACAAAATGAAGGTATATGTTACATATGTCACGTAACTTTCTCTTTTCTTTTCTTTTCTTTTCTTTTCTTTTCTTTTCTTTTCTTTTCTTTTCTTCTCTTCTCTTCTCTTCTCTTCTCTTCTCTTCTCTTCTCTTTTTTAACAGTACTACTGAAAAACTTTACAATCACTGTTTATTCAGTCAGAAAAACTAATCTGATAAATTTGCTTAGGGTACTGTGTTATTGTGTTACCATATGGAAAACATTATGTATGAGAGGATCAACAGAAATAGATTTTTTTGTTGTTGTTGCAGGCTGATACAGTCAAGCAGCAAAAGACTTGTGCTTTAACATGTAGGGAAATAGCACAAGAAAAATGTCTAAATCTTTTTGGCAGGAGGCCTAAAACTAAAGAAAATCACGTCAAAAGTTAGGAATCTGTACTTACAAAAGTCCTTAGTAAAAACCACATGGTGATCTGTTATTACATTCATTCACCAAGCTGCTGGAAATGGCAATCCCCGATATATGTCTGTATTGCATAGGAATCAACTAAAACAGGCCAGGTGGGAAACAAGAGCTCACATGGGGGACATTATGCATCAGTGCTTGTTGTTAGGTTCCTTACATGCAACTTGCAGCACTCTTTGGAGTTCAGAGTTTAATTTGAAAATGCAATCTCTTCCTTTCTATTGGTAAGGATACTTAAAGCATGGGAAAGCTCTATGCTTTCACAGTTTCAATAAGCCACCTCCCACCCCATTCTTCCATCCCTATGAGTACAAGCTTTTCTGCTCCAGAGGAAAAACCCTAATAAGGTGTGGTTCACATGGAGTCACACCATTACACAGGCTTCGTGCACTTCAGCACACCACAGAGACTCCCACTCTTTCCCTGAATGTGAGCTAACGGTGTAAACAGCACATCCTCAGTAACTTTCACGGGGGAAGTAGCAGGTAGGAAAAGAAGGAAAAATCTAAGCAAATTCAAACTTGGTGTATTTCATAGCACTTCGCAAATTACACCATAAGTACAATCAAGTCTGTGAGGACACTCAAGATCTTACAGGACTGAGCGTATGAAGCTAAAGAAATAACTTTTCCATCCAGAACATGGTTTCAGACATTACAAAGAAGGAAGACAGGCACAACCACACAGTTCTGTGATTCTTAGTAAGAAATCCCTTTCTTCGCCATCACAGTTATCTAGTTACGTAGTAACTACCCTATTGAACTTGCAAAACCTCGTGAAAAGACTGCAGAAATATCGACATTCATAAGAATCCCTCAAAAATAATTTCACTGTTAAAAATGGTTAGCTTTGTATTTTATTTTATTTTGTCTTGTTGTGTTTTCTTACTGTTTGCTGTCACTATTCCTCACTTGGGGCCATTAAACACATTCACCGTGACAGCCAAGAATGCAACATCTGCATTCTTTGCCTGGTAGAAACACGAGCAGGTGTGAGCAAGAGCAGTCAATGTGGGCCCTTGCCAACTTCTACCAAACCAATTGAGTTGCCAAGGTACGTAGGACACACATACTATCTCCCCACTAGTTCTTACTATGAGGAAAGTATCTATGTGTGTTTCTCTTGTGTCTTTTACTTACCCATTTTCTGAGTAATTTCAGAAAGTATGGTTGAGTTTTGGACCCTAGAAAATCTTGGGTTCTTGTAGTCAGAGACATTTTTCTGCAGAGATTCTGACCTTTTTTTTTTCTCTCTCTTTTTTTTTTTTTTTTTTTCCTGTACCAGCTCAATACAATTTAGCACGGACTGTTATCGAGAATAATGATAATAGAGGGCTGATTTCTAGGGGGCTGGAGCACCACCCAGGCTGAGGGAGCTGGGCTTGTTCAGCCTGGAGAAGAGAACGCTGCAGGGTGACCTCACTGCAGCCTTCCAGTACCTAAAGGGTACAAACAGGAGGGGAACCAACTCTTTGAAAGGGTAGATAATAGCAGGACAAGGGGAAATGGTTTTAATTTGAAGGAGGGAAGATTTAGGTTGGATGTCAGGGGGAAGTTCTTTACCATGAGAGTGGTGAGGTGCTGGAACAGGCTGCCTAGAGTGGCTGTGGATGCCCTGTCCCTGGAGGCGTTCAAGGCCAGGTTCGATGAGGCCCTGGGCAGCCTCGTCTAGTATTACATATGGAGGTTGAAGGCCCTGCCTGCAGCAGGGTGTTTGGAGCTTGATGATTCTTCCAACCCAAGCCGTTCTATGATTCTATGATGATATGATAATAGCTATGAGTTATAAAAGAAGTATGACTTTCTCTAGCACCTAATCTGATCTTTACGTTAGGGCTTAAGATTACTTACCTTACTCATCAGAACTGTGTCATTGATATAAAGTGGAAGTTCTCACATTGCACTGAGAGCAATAGTTCAATCTTAAAATCATAACAATAAAGATAGTGACAATTTTACAGTAACATTACTCCTGGCAAAGCTAAAATGTCATATCTATATAGTAAAATTGTTTTAAAGCATCTTTTTAATTTTAAAGGCAAAATATAAATCATTTATCATTTATTTCACAATTTTTATTTTAAATAATTGCAATATTTATGTCCCGTAAACCAAATGAAAGTAAGTTTTTCCACTATGTTGTTATCGACCAGGAAATCTTATTGAGAATATTTTGCACATGACTGAAAGCTGTCCATTAAACGTAGCAAGGGCAATCATTTTACATGACTGACAAGTGAAATATCAGGTGGATGCTCCAAAAACAGCCCGTTACCTTCTCACCCAGCAGACAGGAATGATTACAGCCCCAGTAAATGACTTCCTAGTAAATCACTGGGAGTGGATGGAGAATCAGGGCCATTCCCATTCCGGTGGGCATTCAAGTGAAATATTATTCATTGCTTAGCAGGGACCACCAGGGCTGACAGACCACGGAAAAGAGATCATGGTGACCTTTGAGAGCAGCCCAGAGAGGGAGAGCATTCCCCCAAACTTTGCTTCATACTTTTTCTATTCTTTTGTGCAGATGAGAATGATAGGTTCTTTCACTGAAAATTGTGAGTATAAAATAAACACAGACTCACTGGTACAAAACAGCAGCACTGAAAAAAACCAAAAACATGTTGTACAGATGGTCAAGGAACATACAGAAATGAGTGGCACCAAAACCCTACACGTTTTCTATTTATATATACATCTCACAGTAACCTATAATTAATTTGGAAATGTTTCTTAAAGCAAAGAGTTAAAAAATGCTAGAAGAGAGTACTGATGATGTTTATGACTGCTCTGATATTCATCATGAAGTTGAAAAGATGCAAAATCTGTTGCAGATAAGGTGTTCCATGACAGAAAGAACTCTCAGAATTTCTCCTTTTCAGACACTTCCTTCCCAGCTGAAGAAGTTCTTATGTATCTCCTCTTTTCTTTCCAAAAGTATTTTTCTACAGTTTTTTCTATTTGCTTTTTTTTTGTTGCTGCTCCCTGGAAACAGAGTGTTGTGACATCAGGCCTCTGCAGCTGCACTCATGATTATGTGCTGCTATTTACACATTTATGGCAAAAAAAAACCCTCTTTTCTTCTTCATAACTGCCTTTTGGGGGGAAAATGTTCAAAAACGCATATAAAAATATGAATGTTTAAATCACACATTTTCCAAGGAACTGTGCAAATATTTTTGCTGTTGTAGTAAATTTGTTTATATTTTGCATTCTCATACAAATCAGTTTTGAAATAGTGGCCTTCTTGTACCACATTCTTCAGCCTGTAGTATTCTTTCTTTAACATAATAACCAATCCAATTCTTCCTAGCTGTGATCCAGTTATAAGCTAGTAGTATATCCAAAGCATAGTTTGGGCGTTTTGTCTGTTATTTACTCAGCTTAATTTGCTGTGATAATCTCTTAAGATTACTGATTTTTCTTCTTTGTCTTCTGCCAGGATAGTAATTTTTATACTGAGAGGGAGGAAAAAAAAATCTGCAATGTTAGCAGATTACATTGAGCATGTCTGTTTCGTTTGTAAATGAAAAAAAAACCTGAAAGTCTAGGTGGAGCCTTCTTATCACTTCATAACTTCATTTCTCTGTTTCTACACATCAGAGGTTAAAGGCACATAGAGGTTGGCAGTGTAGAAGGTCAACACTGGCAGCATTAGCTGGGAGGAAGGTGGAGTAAGAAATCACAAAAGCATTAAACTTGTTTCACCTTGTTTGAGAGTTTATCAATGTTCTGCTCTTATGGGTTAATGTTGCACCCAAGGGGAAGATAAAATGTCCTGACATCCACAAGCACTTCCAAAATTGCCAATAGCACACGTGCCTGGGGTTCTCTTACCAGCACAAGTGCCTGGGGCTGTTTTTATTAAGTTATAAATCACTACTGAATATTATTCCCCAAAAGGACTGAAGGCTCATCTCACTTCTACCTTGGACAGCTGTTTTACCAGTTCCACTGGCACTGAAAAGCTTGAAGAATGTATTTCCAAATTCTCTTATGCAATCCCTGACTATTGAAGTGAAAGTAAATAAATAAATCTATGAACTCAAGTCTGAACTTCGCTAGTGCATTTGGATGAACTACGACAAGAAACTCATTTTTTTTCCCATTGTCCTCTGAACTGTTCACAATATAGACAACAGTAACGATGATTTGGTAGTTCGGCAAACATTGGGCAAACAGTGGGCAAAACTGAGTTTGTTTCCCAGCACAAGGCAGCAGCAAGGTAACTTCTGTAGCAAGCTCTGGACCTTCAGCTGAACAAAAGCTGAATGTGGAGGTTGTGCTTTGGTAGACAGGAGCAAGTGTAGTTGGAGACAACATTTTCTGTGGCAAAGATGCTCGTAACTTTTTGGATTGTTAAGGCAAAAACAATTGAAGTGTAAATAGTATACATGTCCTATTTCACAATGTTCCCTCTTTTCTGGAATGGATCGTGACCTTTAATGAGGACTTCTCACCTTTAGAGTTATACAGCAAAAAATGCCATGTGACAGTGGTTCCTGGGAAAGCTCAGAATCTTGCAGACCGTGAAGGCTAAAGAATGCAGACATAGAATCATAAAATCATAGAATCATTAAGGTTGGAAAATACCTCTAAGATCATCTAGTCCAATCACCAACCCATCACATGCCTATTAATGATGTCCCTCAGAGCCACATCTACACATTTCTTGAACACTTTCAGGGATGGTTAACTCTGCCACTTCCCTGGGCAGCCTGTGACAATTATGCATGAATATCCCAGCAAATACAAACATTCTCTATGAAATACATTGTTCTATTTTCTTCCGTAATTTTTATTCTAAACGAAGTTTCAGTTAATCACTTTATTATCTATCCAAAGTCACTCTTTGTGAAAAAGGAAGATGTTAAGGAGATAATTATAGCTCTTAACAGAATACAAGTAATAACATTCGTAACTGAATTTTCTTCTGAGCAATAAAGCTTGTCTTGAGTACCGACAATTCTTGAATGGCAAGTCCAGCATCAAACAATACATTCATATCCATTTTTTGGAATACATGTGCATAATGAAAACCATGTGTCTTTGAATACAGACATAAGTAATTGGAATGTTGATTTAACTAAAATACAGGAAGGCAGATTTAATGAAGAGAAGTCTGAAGGTACTAATGTGTTTCAGAAAGACAGCAGAACAGCTGCAAACTGGATTTTGTGGCCAGCAGTCAGAGAAAAAAAATGTTTGTGACATCCTTTACAGCATATAATCAGCATAGCACATGTTATTGTTTGGTTGTTGGGTTTTGCATTGTTTGTTTTTTTGTTTATTTGTTTGTTTTAATTACAAATACTTTGAATCCTGGGACTAAATTTCCTGTCTTTTAGTGGCTCCAACTTTCTACTGCTCCATTCTCTAAGTTGACCTAAATTAATTTAGGGTGGATACGTGTAGTTTCAGGAGTCTGAAGAAATCAGTGGTATATGACAGTCCGACACACACTCAAAACCAATAGTGGATGGGCAACATGGGAAAATGTCATTTTGGATCATTCAGGCACTCAGACAAGTTGCCTAGAGATGTGGTTGATGCCTCATCCCTGGAGACTTTCAAAGCAAGGCTGAATCAAGCTCTAGGCAACCTTATCTAGCTGTGGTGTCCCTGTTTCTTGCAGGGGAGTTGGACTAAATGATGACATTTGAAGGTCCCTTTCAACTCTAAGGATTCTATGATTCTATAACTTCAGAAGGCAAAGAGTTGTTATCCCAGCTTTCTTGGATAATCCCATGGTAAGGAGATAGAAGAAAAAGGTGGCCAAAGACTTGTGCTTAAAAAACTAAATTCAACATGCTAGCTTACAAATCATAGTTATTAAAGTTGGAAAACACCACTAAAACAATCTAGTCCAACCATCCACCCATCACCACCATGCCCACTCAATCGTGTCCCTTGGCACCACACCTATCCTTTAATACTCTTCTTCAGTATTCCAGGTAATCCCTGGGACAGAAGACAGCTGACAGCGCTGACTGTCAACCATCCCAGCTTCATCTGTGGAGGAGTGCTTGTTGACACCCTCAGAACTGAATGGAATAACCCACAGAACATGACTAGGCTAGAGGAACTGTTTTTTTTCCCTGTCTTTGTCACAATTTCCTGGGTGATCCCAGATAAGTCACTCACTCCACACCTTTACCTCTGCTGAGGAGTTGCTTTTAGAAGGAACAAATATCCAAATCTCAGGATTTGGAAAATTGTTTTTAGTACTCTTTGGAAATTGGGACTGAAGTCAGTACTTCAGAATCATGGAATCATTAAGGTTGGAAAAGACCTCTAAGATCACCTAGTCCAACCACCAGCCCATCACACCATGCTCACCAACCTCGTCCATCAGTGCCACATCCACACGGCTCTTAAACACCTCCAGGGATGGTGACCCCACCACTCCATGGGCAGCCTGTGCCACTGCATCACCACTCTTTCCAAGAATAAAATTTTCCTAATATTCAAACTGAACCTCCCCTGGTGCAGCTAGAGGCCGTTCTCTCTCATCCTATTGCTGTTACCTGGGAGAAAATGGTCAACCCCCACCTCACCACAGCCTCCCTTCAGGGAGCTGTAGAAAGTGAGATCTCCCCTGAGCCTCCTCTTCTCCAGACTGAACAAACCCAGTCTCCTTAGCTGCTCCCAACAAGACTTGTGCTCCAGACCCCTCACAGCTTTGTTGCCCTTCTGTAGACGCACTCCAGGGCCTCAATGACACAATATTTTGACACAATATTCTTGGTTGTCAGAAAGTGTTTAGCAAGTAGATTAGTGTGAACATTGCTAGCAAAAAAGACATCTCCTCCTGCTGAGTGCTTTTACAGTACAAGGAAAGCATCGAGGGATACTATTAATATGGAGGGGAAAAAAAAAAAAAAGTTCTATCTCACGTGAAACCCAGCACCCTGCAAATGGAAGCATTATCCTAGGGAATACACGGGCTGGGGGAATTTAACAGAGGGCACACACCCGCACCTCCGTGCCCGCCCCGGGGCTGCCCCGCGGCCTCCTCCTTCCCTAGGCTCCGCCTGCCCCGTCCCGGGCAGTGTGGGCCGCTCCAAAGCGGAGGCGGGCCCGCCCCTCCACGCCAGGTTGATCAGCTCCGGCTCGCCGCCCGCTGCCTTAGCGCTAGCAGAGCCTCCGCCTGCCGCGTCTGCCGTCTCACCGGCCGCGGCCGGGCCATGGTGCCGGCGCCCGGGGGCGCCCTGCTCGCCGCCTTCCTCGCCGCCGCGCTGGCCACCGCGGGCAGGTGAGCGGAGAAGGACGCCCGGGCGGTGCGGGGAGCGGGGCCGGGAGGGGCTCGGCAGGGGCTACCGGGTGGTAGCTGCCCCGCGACGGTCAGATCGGGGGCCCCGGGCGCGGTGAAGGCACGGTGACACCAAAGTTGTGTCTCTTCCTTCGGGAGAAGTGATAGTTTCAAGACACTCTTGAGGATACTGATTGTTATACCAAGCATAGAAAGGTGTGAGGTGTTCAAGCTTTGCTTTGCTTGTGTAAGTTGGTACTTCTCAAGCCTGGCAGGGCAGGTGTTAGTGATATTCCACGGAGACAGGTACGCGCCAGAAATGGAATGGCATTTCGGCATGGAGCTGTGTCAGGGGAGGGGCAGCTGGGGGTTAGGGACAGGGTCTGCACCAGAGGGCGGTGGGCATGGAACGGGCTGCCAGGGCAGTGGGCACGGCCCTGAGTGCCGGAGTTCAAGAAGCGTCTGGACGACGCTCTCAGACATGGGGTTTGATTTTGGGTGGTGCTGTGTGGAGCCAGGGGTTGGACTCAGTGGTCCTTGTGGGACCCTTCCAACTCGAGATTTGCTATGGTTCTGTGAGAAATGATAAATAAAACTGTACTCCTGATGAAGCCTTTCCAAACTTTCACCTTGCAATGTAGATAAACCAAATAAAAACCCACAAATACAGCAGCAAATGAGCAGCCAGTAAGAGGAGGATTGACAGCAACTACAGTCTTCAAGATGCTGTGTGGCTTCTTTGCTTAGTGTCAGGGTTGTCAGTCGGTATGATTATAATCAATAAGTGGAAATGTGCTGTTCTAGCATCTTTGAGGCCAGCAAGTTGTCCACTCTTCAGGAGTTACAAACCTGCTTCTGTAGAAAATATGTTTGCTCTTTAAGGTGAAAACTCCTAAATGTTCACGTTGATTGTTTCTTGAGATGTTGTGTATTTGCATTTCAAACACACAGGAAGATGTAAAACTGCTAAACAAATACTGTGTCTTCTTTTGGAAGAACACATAACCTTTTCACACTAAGTTGGAAAATCCTACAGGAAACCCTGTGTAAGTTTGCTTCACAGCCTGTCTTGGCCACGATGGTGCTGTGTGATCACAGAATCACAGAACCGGAGTTGGAAGGGACTTCTGGAGATCATCAAGTCCAGCGCCCTGCTAAAGCTTTTTCCTTACAGTAGATCACAAAGGAAAAAGCGTCAGATCTTGAGTATCTCCAGAGAAGGAAGCCCCACAACCTCTCGGGGCAGATACCTCCATCTTCTACAAAGACTGTCATTCCCCTTTTTGTACTGGGTGGAAGGGGAAAGAGGGGAAACATCTTGATAGAAGTCTTGGATGATGAGAGATTCTAATATAAGGGAACAAAGAAATCATATTCACTCTGAATAGCTAGGAAGAAGGAACAGGAAATAGTAGAAATTAGAATCAGTTTGGGAAAAAAAGAATTAATTATGCTTAATTAATTATGCTTATTTCTGTTTCTTAGAAGAGTGCCTTTCACATCTGGAGTATTAACTTTCCTGCTTTGAGCAATTCCTTTAAGGAATGTGGTGATCACATGAAGACTTAGAGGAACTTCTGTGAGCCCAAGCTGAGGTTTTTTTTTTGGTATTTAGGGAGAGACTCCCAACAAAGCAGAAATGCACATGGAGTGCCTGAAACTGGCCAAAGGGATTTCAAAGGTAGCCATTACAAGATAATAGGGTGTGTTTTACTGAAGAAAAAAAAAATAATAATAAAAAGAAATTGTAGGCAAGCTTTTTATTCTAGGAGGAAGTCACCCTTCAAAGAATCTTGTAAAAACAAATACAAGCAAACAAAATGCTTTGTCATCTGGCAGAATGTATGATGTGAACTCATAAGAGAGTTTTTAAGAATTTCTTACAAATTCCTAAGTTGTAGGAGAACATCTTTTGGTCCTGAATAAACTTATTGGTCAAAATGGTAGGTTTGGTGCTAGTTGTTCACTAGCAGCAATATTCAGAATCTTTTAGAAGCAAAATTAAAGAAATGGGTAATATTCTGCCTTTAAAGTTAACTGGAAGCTGCTAATAATATAACAGACTTTTTTTCCCTTCAACACTGGGCAGCTATTGTGTGTGCAGGAGCTGGAAAAAAGTATCCTGTAGAGATCTTATGGAAATAGTGCACTAAATCTATTCAGCAGCTGTCTTGAAGCAAAAAAACAACAACAACAACAAAAGGTAAAAATGTTCCTCTCCACAGAAGATGTTAGTAAAAGACAGAAGATTAATAATAGCTGAAAACAAGCAACTCAATTTAACTCAAACCACAACCGGCTGTTATATCAGATTTTTAAAGACTTGCTCTCTTTTCATCTGCAGCTGTTGCTGCCATTTAATTTTGTTCAGACAGGGAATAGGTCACTCATAGTCAGGAAAACACAACAAGGAACTTTTTCCATTTTTGTGATTTTTACTGCCATTTACTTCAATCATTATTATTATAATGGCTGCTAATGAGAATTACAGTCCAACAAAGCTATGAGCCCAGTTACTATCATAGAATCATAGAATGGTTTGGGTTGGAAGGGACCTTTAAGATCACCCAGTTCCAACCCTCTGCTATAGGCAGGGGCACCTCCCACTAGACCAGGTTGCTCAAAGCCCCATCCGGCCTGACCTTGAAAGCTTTCAGAGAGAGGCATCCCCAACCTTTCTGGGCAACCTGTTCCAGTGTCTCACCACAATATTGAGGATATTAGTCCTACTGTATCAACTAACCCAGATCAGCTGAAGTTAGAATCACAGAATCATGGAATGGCTTGTGTTAGAAGGGACTTCCACTAACCATGTCCCTCAGTGGCACATCAGTGTGTTTCTTGAACACCTCCAGGGACACAATGCTCAGTTCTTTGAAGGAAGCTGTAAGAACCTGTCTAAGCTTTTGGATTGTTCAGCTGAAGCCAAGTTCTTATCTCCTCTGAAGCTTTCATTCTTTGTAGCTTTTATCACTATGCATACCACATGTAGTTCACATTTCTTGAGGATGAATGTAAAGAACTGTACATAATATAACCTGATACAGCAGCAGTTAAACTTTCCTATCACTACTGGAATGTCAGCTGATATACCTAAGATTCCCATCTCTTTTCTTATAGCCGTGCTAGTGGCTCACAGTGATATTCTGCTAGATAAAATGGCCAGCTCTTTTTTGTCACCTCAACTAATGAGGCCCTAAATGTAAAAGTTCTTATAATCCATCTTGAATGTACTTTGCTAGATGCCATCTTACTAGTGTCAGCAAAGTCACAGCCACATAATGCCAGTTTGCTGCTGTTTTGGCCCTCTGTATGGCTCGGTTTGTCACTTGCTACCTATTGCCCCAGTGCTACAAGTCATTGAGTCTGAGGACAGAGTCCTTCAGCAGAGATGTGGAGACTGATTTTGCCAGATGATCTGCACAATTTGTCTTCAGTCACATATTTAAGCTGCAAAAGTCAAAGTGATGTTCCCACTCCCAGGATCTACCCTATTTCTTTCATCTGTACAAAATGCTGAACTCCTGACAACAATAGCTGAACTGATGAGTGATGTGTTTTTATGGGTGGACTAACTTGGCAAAACTGTTTTTGCTCACAGCTTTTTGAGCTCTGGGTGATCCAATTTACCTTTCCCACTGCCAAAGGCTGGCTTTAACTTGGTGCTTCTTGTGGAAGTCAGTCAAAGGCCTTGTCCAGGGGGGTATCTAATAAAGTTCAGCTATGTTCATTTTATTTGCAGTATTATGGAAGATTTCCCAGTTTTAACAGAAGTTTGTACTGAAGTTCTGTGGATATTGTGTACTTTGTAAAGGCATTTTTATTTATCTGATTCTGAACTGAGTTATTAAATAAAAAGTTCCTGAGTGAGTCTGTCTTCCTGTGGAAATGAGCATCTTCAGGAAAGTAATAAGATCTAATTTCCTCCAAGCTTCAGGCAGTTTAACCTTCCAGAGGAGTCAAAGCACTATCCAGTTGAATTCAGAGGTGGCTTGGGAATGAAAACAGAACACTTTTACTATTACAGATAAGTTCAGGGGAGCTTTCTAGCCTGTAAGCAGAACATGATAGTTAACTTGCATACTCACAGGTGATGTAAGCCAGCAGCATTTTGGATGAATAAAAGGAAAAATGATTCTTTTACTGTCTAATAGACACCTGTACAGGAGTTGTAGCTCTTCCAACATACACCTTTTCTCCTGCCTCAAAATGGGGTATATGTAGCCATGTAACCATGGGGCTGATGGCAAAGGCTGTGTGGCTTGAAGTGCGTGTATATATTCACTGTTTTTAATAGTTTGCATTAATGATGTTTGCAGTAACTCTTCCAGTAAGAGTGCAACCCTTACAGATAAGTGCAGGAGGATATGTGTGAAGTTCTACTGTCAGGTGTTATCACCAGCAATACCATTACTGTGCATTAGACTAAAAAAATGCAAAAATTCCTGGCTTGTTGATCTTTTGTTTACTGTGGGATATGCTGTTGCTGTATATTGCCCCCTCAGCGCCCCCAAATCACTTGATACAAAACCCTCACAAATAAGGTATTTACCGTGTCAGAAACAGCACTTTGGACTCTCTGAAGAAAGTACATTTTGAGTTACTGCCTGGAAAAAGCAACAGAGATAGAGGATTTGGGTTAAAGAAGAGAATTTTATAAGGGGAACATGCATGTGGTATAGACAAGTTAAGCATCAGCAACTGGGGAGATAAGAAGACCAGGGTCACTGCAGCCCTTGCAGCATAGACTAAGCCTAGAAGACTTAGGCTGCTGCAGATTTCCATCAGACTTATAATTTGACAGCTAACATTGCAGCACTTGATCTGCAGAGTAGCTTTGAACCACACTGAAGTACTGAGAGACTAAAATGGCTGTATGGCCAGGGAGTTGTGTGCAGCCAGAACACACAGGACTGCGCTTCTGTAATCAAGGAGCACATATGCATTGGCTGTGAGCCTGCAGGGCACTGAATTTATGGGGCTGACTGGATGTTTGGGAGGGTGCTTTGCTGTAGAATCAGTAGTTTGTCATCTAGAGCAAAACAGCATCATCGATCCTTCTGATGCAAGGAATAGCTCTGCTGAATTCACTTATTCTAGCAGGGGCCTGGGTCTATTTTTTTGCCTTTGCCATGTTTCTCATTAGAAGAGATTTATGTTGTGCAGCTGATTTATTGCAGGTGAGATGCTCCCTTTACCCCTTTCTCCAACTGAATGCAATTTCACAATCTTGTCAAGAAACGCTATTAAATGCTCCAAGGCTCGGTGAGATAAACATACCTGACAGTAGATAAAACATGAGGGAAATGCACAAAGGACTATAGGGCGGAATGGACTAAAGTGTATTTGCCTGCTGGAGCTCATCTTTATCCTTCCTCATGCAGCTCAAGAGCTCGTGGGCAGCTGGTGACTGTGAGCCAGCCAGGGGTGTGTCGCTATGGTTCTAGGCTGGATTGCTGTTACGGCTGGAAAAAGAACAACAAGGGCCGCTGTGAAGGTAATCTGAGCACTTTATGCTTGTTTCTTCTCCATGGCTGTGTACTTGGTACTAATAAGGGGGTTTCATGTAAGGCTCCCAGAAGTCAGAGAAGGAAAGCTTGTGTGGGATTGAAATATCTTGATTTTTTGGGAGAGTGAAGAAAATGTGTTTAAGAGTCTATGTCCTTAAAAATTAAATTAAATTAATTTTTTTTTTTTTAAAGGCAGAGCTTTAGGTAAATGGCACCAGGCAATAAAATATAGATTCAAAAATTCTTACGTCCAGAAGGGACCATCTGTTCTAACCTCCTGCATGCTCAGGCTGAGAGATTGGAAACAGTCGGTGCCTATGCTTGTTACAGCTGTCAGATGAATGCTGAACATGGAGCATCTTCTGATTTTCTGATCCTACATGTGGACGTGTGAAATCACTTGATGCCCTTTATCTTCAGAAGTACACAGCCTCTGAGAACCAGGAGGTTTAACTTTCTGAAAGTATAAATATAACCTAAGCAGTAGGTGCACCTGACTTGATCTTGGGTAGGCAACCAGTATTCTGGTCTGTGGATTGTTGGCTTAATGGAGAGGAAGTGAGTCCTGAGACATTTCTAATCCATTACAAGTCCCAAGAATAAGTTGATGTGGACTCTCCTAGCTCTACTTGAGCAAAACATACCAAAAAAAAAAATCATAAAATACATGGAGGAATCTCAGGTGTTGCACCTTTGCCCCAGTTTGATGTTATATATCTAGTGATTTTGAACATAGGCTTAGAATTAGGCACTGCTGCAAATCAGCATCCTGATGTTCTAAAGGGAAAGCTATCCCAAAGTCTCTGCTCTGTATAGCATGTCAGTTGAAAAAAAAAGTATTGTTTTGTTTAATAGCAGCTTGGACTTGCTGCAAATGAATTATTGGTGGGACAACTGGCAAATGTAACTTTGAGGAGCCAGTGGAGTAAGCTGTCCTGTTTTTAAGCAATAGGTTACTTGCATACTACAGATTTCATAGGTTTTTAAGGTGATGCTTTAAAAAACTATAGTGTACTCCTGCATTGTAAATCAAAATACAACATTGTTCTCTGATTCAGAGTTAAATATTCAGCTATCTCACATTATGCCTGTTTGCTTTTTAGGGACAATGTTGAAATATGTCTATCCTTCAGAGATAGTTCTTCAGTACTTGTGAATGAACCTTTAAATGTAGGGAAGGTGCTTGAATTAAGCAAGATGAATTTGAATTATGAATTTGAATTATGAATTGTGAATTTTGTCTATACAGTAACTTACACTGTGATTTTACTGTTTCCTATATTTCAGCTAGCAGAGTAATTACAGAAAGTGGCTGGATGCACAACCTGGTGCATACTTGTTTGCTGATTTTTGCTAGAGCTGGTGCTGATTTAAATACATTTGGATTGCTTTTCCTAAAGAACACTCATTTTGATCATCATATTGACTTTAGGAAGTCTAGCCTTAGCCTTACAAAAGCCAGCATTTAATTTCTGGCTGATTATGAGAGTTTGAAGATTGGAGAGTTAGAAAACTTTTGCTCTTCAACACATCCGGAGTAAGCCCAGCCCTCTCATATAAACTTGGTGAAATTGTAAATATTGGGATGTGTGGTAAGGACAGGTGTTTGATCATTTGACAGATGTGCTCTGGATATTCCCCTGTGGGACAGACATGTTCTCAGATGTAAGCGAGGAGATCCAAGAGCCACCCTAGGGTCATCTGGCTGATTTTCTGACTGCAGGAGACTGCTTCTGCCTCTTGCCTGCTCCGGCAGCCAAATGCAGCAAATGGAGCTGCTGGCTAGCTGCTTCTCACAGGTGGCTTCTCAAAATAGGGAACGGGAAAAGGGCAGAGTATAAAACTAAATGTGCATCAGAAGTATGGCAGAAAGGAGGATTGGGGAGGGTCCTATAAGGAACCCCTTCTTTTCCAGGTATTTAAAAACTGGGAAAATTATTCACTCATGCAAGCTGTATCAGCATCCCTGTTCTCCAACTGAAATAAAGCACTGATCAGTAGCTGTGATGTCCAAATCAGAGGGAGAGGTCTGGAGGATGTTGAATTTCCATAATAAATGTTTCAACAATTAAACAGGGAAGGAGTTCTCAAATAGAATATTTCTAACTTCTTTTTCTCTCCGTTCTCTGCCGGTTCCCCTCAGCTATCTGTGGACATGGCTGCAAGTATGGAGAATGCATGGGACCAAACAAATGCAAATGTTACCCTGGATTTACAGGAAAAACCTGTAATCAAGGTTTGTGCACGTGGGGATATTACTCCAGAAAGCAGACTGGTGATTTTCTGTCCTCTTTTCTTTTAACAGGGATTGTCACTTTCCAAACTTTTAAAATGAGACCTTTTCTTATTTACATAGCAGAGTTTAGACTAGTTTGAGACTCTTACCAGGGATGCTGGAGATTCAAGCTCTAAGCCTCCTTCAGCAAAGAGGAGTTTGAACCCGTATCATGTATTTCCTTCAGGCTGGTGGCAAGGGCAAACTGTCTCATAGTCAGAGGATTAAGGCATTGAGAGATGATACAGAAAACAAGAACTGAAGGTCAAATCCAGAAGCCATGCTATTTTCTTAGCTAACTTCCTCAGAAAGACATGCCATTATATGCTGGATGTGTAAATTCTCAATCGAATTTCAGCTGTCACACTGGTGACAACTCTGCATTTTTTTGTTGTTCGAATATTTGAGACCCCTGTATATGATCAGATGAAAGGAGTGGGTCATTGTGGATGGAGAAACCTTCTACTGCACTACTGATGAGTGAAGCATGGAATAAAGAGCCACAGAAACAGATGGGTCCATGCATGCTGCCTTCCTAAGCGCCTGCAGGCTTTGCAGGTTTTTTATTGATATGTTCTTTCTAAAATCTAACCTGTATTTCCCCTCTTTTAATTTCAAGCTATCCCCCTTGCCCTTTCACTGTCAGAACATGTAAAAAGTCAGTCCCCTTCCTGTTTGTACACTCCCCTCAAGTACTGGAAGGCCACAATGAGGTCTCCCCAGAGCCTTCTCTTCTCCAGACTGAACAAGCCCATCTCACTCAACCTTTCTTCATAAGAGAGGTGCTCCAGCCTTCTGAGCATCTTCATGACCCTCCTCTGAACTTGTTCCAAAAGGTTTTCATCTTTCCTGTTTTGGGAGCCCTAAATCTGGACAGAGTACCGCAGATGGGGCCTCACAATGGCAGAACAGAGGGGTACAATTCCTTCCTGCTCCCTGCTGCCACCCCTGTTTTGTTGCAACCCAGGACACTGTTGGCCTGCAAGAACGCACTGCTCAAGTCCCACTTTTCATCTATCAGGACCCCCAAGTCCTTCTCTGCAAGGCTACTCTCACTGGGTTCTTGTCCCAGTCTGTACTCCTATTGGGGATTGCCTCAAACCAGGTACAACACCTTGCACTTGGTCATCTTAAACTTCATTAGAATATTGTGTGCTTACTTCTCAAGCTTGTCCAGGTCCTTCTGGTGTCCCCTCCCTTCTACAACATCAACCGTGCTTGCAGTACTACTGCACTTGCAGTAGGTTCAGAGTCTGAAGCCTCATGGAAGTAATGTATAGACCTACATGTGCAAAGTGCCTGTTAGCTGCCTGGGCTCTCCTATCTTCATGGCCAAGAAATGTTTAGGAAGTTGGTGGCTGGCACAGGCTAGAAATGCCTCAGAGCTGTTTCATTTGTTACAGCCCCAGAGGTGTTCATGTCCCAGTAGCCAGGAGTACTCAGACACACTTAATGTACAGGCAAATGTAGCTTTGGTCTGTCCTTACAGCACAATGGCCCACTGAGAAAGTTCATGAATTAACTAAAATAACAGAGATAGGGACCTCTATTAGTCTGCCACTGAGACTGAGCTATAATTAACCTTATCTCGGTTTCTCTTTTAGAGCTGTGCACACTACCTCTGCATTACTGTGCATTGTGCAATGCAAGTGCAGCTGAGCACTTTTGAAAATGCATGGTTGAAGTGGAATAACTTTTGTTCGCTTCTGGTTACAAGGTCTTGGTTTGTTAGTGGAACTGAAGTAGCATAAGAAGTCCAACGTGATTTCCAAGCTAATAGGTTGTTGTTGGCTTTATGTTTAAAAAACAGTACACTGCTCTTTCTCTTCCCTGAACTAAGCTGTAACAAATGGTTCTGTGCATGGATAGGTACCACAAAGTTTATGAGTGGTCTGGAGTTCTTTTTCTCTGATCTCCAGGGTGCATAGATGTGAGAACAGCTGCTTCTCCTATTAGAACTGGAACTACACAAGCTCAGTGCTTGGAGAGTGGCATTTCTATTGAAGTTACACTATTAGTCACTTGTGCTGTTAAGTGCCTGTTGAATGGGCTGTGTATGCTGATGTATTCTGTTAATGAGTTCTGTCTGGTTGCGAACCATGTGTCAAAATATTAGAGACAAAGGTGTCAATTCACAGAAGTCACAAGCACAGGTGTTGCTCCTTTGTTCTAGGACCAGTAGCACTGACGGCAGTGCTGCCGATACCACGTAAATTGAACTTGTTGGGATTCTGGTTTTCTCCCTGTGAAAGATAACGATGGGAGTTTGAGATCAACTTAGCTTCTTGCAGAGTCTCTTAAATTGCAGATTGTGCAGTGGTGTTGGGATGCTTTTATTCTCTAGATTTTGAGAAACTGAGATTTCTTGGACTTCTATTCTTAACATCATGTGATTCTTCTTATATACTGTGTTTCATCTTGACTATTCATCCCTGCCTTGAAAACCTTGGTGCCAACATGCAACTCAGGGAAAAAAAAAATCTTTGTTTCCTTATTTCACTTTATCTGAAGCTGATTTGCTGTTCTCAGCCTGATGTTTTAGCCTTTCCAGTGCAGAGGTCATCTGGAGAGCTAAAATCTCCAGCTAGAATCAGAGAAGCCTGAAAGAATAACTCCCAGAACATACAGCAACTGCATTCTTTCCTGACCCTTTCACCTCTTTCTAATGAGCTGCTGCCAGATGTGGCCAGAGTTTGCATTCGTTTTTCAGGTCTAGAAGTCTATGTGTAGAAGTCTACATGTAGTAGTTTTCCAAGCATTCTTCCAGCCAGATGGTTTGCTCATATTCTCATCTTGCAAGGGGCTGGCTCACTGTCAGTCTAGGCTCTTTTACTGTGGGGAATTAAAGGCATTAAGCAATATTATCAGCCTATACGTATTAATATATACTTACATATATTCACCACTCACTTCATTTCAATGACTTCTGCAGATCTGAATGAATGTGGACTGAAACCACGTCCCTGTGAACACAGATGCATGAATACACATGGCAGCTACAAGTGCTATTGTCTCAACGGCTACATGCTCATGCCAGATGGCACATGTGCAAGTAAGTAACGGAGCTGACAGGATAGGCACACCAAGATCACCTAATCACATTTGATCCCAGCAAAATTTCATTTTGTGATAAAAGGCTTTAGCTCATTTAGGATAGGATTTTTGCCTCAGCAATTTTGGTAATGTAAGCGGCAGACAGAGGCTTTCAGTTTGACCAAGTAAATTAGGTCATAACTGTATTTCTGGGGTCCAGATGAATTTTTGTCCTTTTAGAAGTAAAAATATTTGATAGTGCTACCTCACATGAAAGACATTATATAAGCTTGTTGCACAGCCCTGCTGTTTCATCTACTGAATGAATGAATGAATGAAGCTGTCCAAGCAGTGCATCAGTACTGAGTATAATTTACTGTGCTGAACTTCATGCCATTCCTCTTTGTTTTAAATTTCTGCATGCCCTGAGTAATTTATTTTCTATGAGTGCTGATATGCTTCCCACAGTTGCTGCTGACTTCTTGCTAACATTTGTCTGCTGTGCTAAGTCTTATCTGAACTGTATTTCTGCCTATTTTCTTTGTGGTTGAGGCTGCTTTATCAGCCAACCTGATTTTCAGACTTCTTATTTTTCAATGATATTGTTTTGTTTCTGGAAGATACTTTCTTTTCTCCTTAGCAAAACCACTTCATACAGGTAGTTTTGCTTTGAATTTCATGAAACTCGAGGTAGCACGGGGACAGGCCTTTTTAGAGTCTGCTGGACTGAAGCAGATACATCAGTGAGACAAGAAAGCAAGTTGATCTCAGCAATTGAACAACCTGCTTGAGAGATCTGTCCTCAACCAATGAACCTGACTGCATCAGGTGTTGCACAGTCATTCCTGTGGATGACATCCTGTGGATGACAAAGACAACCTTAAACTCTGAAAAGATTTGATCTCCAAACTTTGTAGACAGCTATTCATGAGACAGTGTCCATCTGGTGAGTTTGCTGTCAGTCTTGAGATAACTAGAAAAATTTGCAGCCTTGGCAAATGCAGGACTGCAGGGTCCTGCTGGTCTGGAGCAGACAGAAAAACCAGATCTCCTTGTTTCTGTCCCTGTTATGGCAGGAAGACTGAAACTGCAGCAGAAGGTGCTCGGGGCCAGAGCTCTTGGAGGCTTCCCCTTCCCTGCAGTGCGTGATGCATCTTACCAGCAGACAACAACTGTGGATTCTTTGAGGTCTCTAAGAAATGGATATATATTTCTTCTGTTTCTTCCAAGATATTTTTTGTATCTGCTGACATCATACACTGAGCTGGTTTCAGCAAGGCCACTGCATTATGGACAGCCGAACTTCAGAAGCCAGAGGTACTTCCAAAAGCAACCTATCCTTTGAGCCCACTTCCCTTTGAGCCCAGAGGGTACTTGTTCCTATTTTGTGCTGTCCATACCTCAGTTTCACTACTCTGAGCACGAATGCTCTGTACAGACACTTGACTGAACCAAGTCAGAAAACTAGATTCAGACTGTAACTAGCCATTTTTGCTGGATTACATTTAAGTCTTAGTTCTGGATGGGTTTCCTGATCTAGGAAACTGTGTTTGTACCAGATTTGTACAGAAAACAGAGTTGCACTGTCCCTTACTTAAGCCAGTAGGAAACACTGAATTTCTCAGCAGTGGTGGGCAGTTCAGAGTATATATGAAAAAACTGCCTGAACAGCTGTGAGCCTGGAAGCTTGTATTTCATTTTGGCACATAAACATTATTTTCCAAATAAGAACAGTGGAATCCTGACAAGTAGTGATAAAGAATGAAACTAAATTTCAGGGGAAAAAAGTGGTTTTTCAGTGGATGAGAAGTATTCACGACTGTAATTCAGGAGACAAAGACCTGTGTGTTCATCCATCCTGATCTTCTTTAATTTAATCCATCACCTTCCACTTTCAAAGAGATTTTGTATTTTTTTTTTAAAGCAGAAACTATGAATATGAAATGAAATAATTAACTGTTTATTCAAGTAGAAGTTTTCCTACTTGACTCTCATCTCACTTGATGCTACCTTAAGCTTGTGCTCTTAGGAAGTGCTGGTTTAACTCACTACTCAACTAGCTTATTTACCTAATTATCATTTTATTCAGGCAAACGTTTTGAGCAAATGTTGCTCCTTTCAAATCAAATTCTCCATGATGTTAATCTCCTTAACAAGAGGAAGTCCACCTAGTCTGAGCGTTCAGGCTTATCTGGGGAACCCTGCCAAGTACTGTGGAACCAGATGTAGGAGGGTGTTTAGTTTTGACCACAAGGAACCACTGCATCATGTAGAGAGCAGGTTAGTGCCTAACACAAAGTCACCTGAATTCTGCAGGAATTACTGTGCTAAATCATAGTAGTAGTTCGTCTAAGCTAATATTGTCTTAACTTGGCCATCAATAGGAGCTTCAAACAAAAGAGGAAGAAAACAGAGAATGACCAATTGAAGAAGAATATTTAGTAAGTTTCTTTATTGTCACTTAGGAGGTAGATAACTGTGACAAAAGTATGTCCATGTTTTTTATTCTTACCTGCTGCTACTATGCACATCTTCATCAATACTAAAATAAAACCCTATTTCAAATATAGCCAATTTTATCACTTATTTGCAGAGCCTAAGCAAACCAGCTTAAGAAAATTTTAGCAGCATCAGAATATGCATTGTATTAATATAATATGGCTGTAGCTATAGGTCCACCTGCACACATCAGTGGCTTTTCTATGCACTTCATTACACACATTTTGAACCTTCTTGTGCCTCTACCAATGAGCAAGTTGCATTTTAAAATGAAATTAGTATCTTTTTCTACTTAAGTGATGAGCCAGCACGCAAGGTCTGGCAGTTGGTTTTGTCTCAGGTAACTTGACAACTGCTCCAGGACTTCCAGTTAGAAAGAACCTATATAAAGTTGTGTTTCCCTGAATGCAGTAAAAGTGATGTAGTAGAAAAAAATACCTTGGCATACATCTCCAACTCTTCTAGTAAACACTTTCAAATGCTGCCTCTCTCCTTGGTATCGTCGTACTAATGCATGCAGGATATTTTCAGGATTTTAGACTTAATCTCCTTATATACTTAGTACATTTGGTCTGCTTTTCTAGCCTCTCATAACACTCTCTCAGAGAAGATCTAAACACGTTTTTCTGTTTAAAGGCTAATCAAAATCATTGCCAGTAATTCACACTCCTAACCAATCTCAGACAAACAAGACTTGTGTACTGCCTGGTGCCTCTTTGGATTCAAGTATCTATTCTGTAAAGGATCAAAATAAATTGCACTTTCAAAGTCCATCAGGCTAAGTAATTTTAAAGTAATTTTAGGAATCAAGTCTGTACTAAAAGCATTTTAAATGTTAAGAAATAAAAATGTTTCTCTACTGTACTGCATGATAAAAAGCTGAAGTGATGGAAAATGTAAAAAGCCTTTTTTCTAGTTTGAGCAGTTCTGTCTGTATCTAAAAGATAACAGCAAGTCAGAACTGATAATGGAGAAAAAGATGAGGAATAAGAGCAGGCAGGGAAAGAACAAAATGAAGGGGAGGGGGAGTTTAAGATCTATCTCATGAATTGTATTGTTAATATGTTAATGTATAAACAGCTTGACTAATGATGAATGGGATTTTGTTATTCTAATTACTTTTCTACACTCATTCAAATCTAAATGAATAATGAAGTGTGTGTTACCAGCCTAGATTTTTTCTGTTTTTGTTATTTTAAAAACTGTTTGCAGGCTCTAGGACATGTGCCATTGCGAATTGCCAGTACGGATGTGAGGAAGTCAAAGAGGAGGTACAGTGTCTTTGTCCATCAGTTGGCCTCCATTTGGGACCAAATGGAAGGACATGCATTGGTATGGTTAGAGAGCTCACTTTCAGCTTCTTCTCTATAGGATCCCCAAAAACTAAAGAGTTTGGGGGAATAGTAATAAGTATTTATCCCTTCTCACTAGCTTTACTAATGTTTCTTGTTACTTACAGTGTGATGTAAAGTTTGCATGCTTTTTTAATAATAATTCTTACAATATTGGCACTATAATTCCTTGGACTAGTTCCATCCACAATAAATAAACAAACGTTTTGACTTATACTGTAGTCATTATGGGGTTCTCTGTTTCTCTGAAGCTGCTATGTGCAGTATAGGAGGCTGTCCCGGTGAGGTGACATAATGCATTATAGGATTTGGGAGTCATGTTTGAATGTTTTTTCCTGTATTGTGATGACCCATAATAGAAACTTCTGTATTTTTCTACAGAAGCCTTGACATCATTTTACGTAGGGATTCCCTGTGATAAGGTAGCATTGCTTCATAACACTTGGTACTGTTTAGTGACAACAGTTTTACGTTGCTATCTGCTAAGGCAGGACTACAGCATTGCAATCCGGTGTTGAAATGGTACCCATTTTAATATTGAAGCTAAGCTAACGTCAGAACATCAGTGAACATGAAATGAACCCTCCAAAGCAGGGACCAGCCCAAGATGGAGAAGAAGAGGCAGTGAAGTGCATGTCAGGGAGCAGCAGTAGCAGGCTTGTTCCCTGAAGAGGATGAGCTGGGAGCCATAGGTGACCCCACCACTAGCAGTGCTATGTCTGCACTGACCAGTGTCCTCTCCCACAGCATCCCATCACACTGGCTGACCAGGGCTGATAACAGGGCAAGTGACAAGGTCAGGTGATAAATCAAGTCCAGTGTCTGTCTGCAGAAAAGCTACCAACAGAGTAGTCCTGAGGTCCATGCAGGAACAGGACTGGAAATGGGCGTGATTGCAGCACATTTTGGATGGGAACTCAAGGCCCAGGACTGAGCTGAAATGGGACTCCTCGGTCTGTGGTTGGGTGGAGATCTATGATGAGGCTGGTTCAGGTGAACGAGACCTCCCAGTATATGCAGGAGCAGCACAGAAACATTTCCAGAGCTGGAATATTGCTGTTACTGGTCATCAAAAACAAACCTGAAAGGCTATGGAAACATTTATTTTTCAGATTGAATGTTCTCTGCTAAATTGTCTTAAATTTAATAGAAGATTGAAAATTGCATCTAGAAAATGTTTCATTTCCCAGAGTTGCCCAAAATATAAACACGTTTTTGCAATGAGTTCTATTTGCTACAATGTCCTTAACAACATACCTGATTTCACATTGCATTATGGTATTTCTCTAACAATTGTACAAGTCCTCCAGATTATAAAGGGTGGTTTGGACAGGAGGAATAACAGTAGCAGCTCCATGCCAGATGCTGCTTACCAATACTTACTGGTTGAATGGCATCTTCACGCTAAAGAACGTTTTAAATGTTGAGAAGTTTGACATGTCAGATGTAGAAATGAATTCCGGCTCTAATGGCCAAAACAATATTATGCTTAACATTTCAAAAAACAAACTAATGAGTCATCCAAGAGGCAGTGCTACATACAAGGACAGTTACTATATGAGTTATTCTCCTTAATGTACAGCTATAGTATCAAGTCAGGTATGAATGTCATATAGCATGTGGCTATTTTCTCATTTTTAGGAACCACAGAGTAAGCCCGTATGGATACTTTGCTTAATTTCTAAACTGTAAACACTCCAACATGAGAACATTATTTCTCTCTTTCAAATGAAATGAATTTGTAATTGGAAATGTTCAGCTTTGAAGAGTCAGCAAGGCTCTCACACTACCAGCAAGCAAGTTAATTTTTGTTTGAATTGTTCAAGAGCTACTTGAAGTTGAACACTGTTGGCATATGTTATTAAATAGAATCAAGAAGATAAATGGTTCTCTTCCTGAATTATTCAGGCAGTTATTTTTATTCTCTTGTATTGAGTATATGTGCATTTACCTTGCTTGCCCAAATGGATTTGGAGGAATGCTGGTACATATTGATAGAAGATAAAACACACAAAGAGGTATATCCAGTGGTTGGAAATAGCATACCCCTTCTTCCTATACAACTTCTGTTAGGTCACTCTTTTCTATCATCACCTGTTCTCCATCTCTAAAATGAGAGAACAACTTCCTGCTGTATAGCATACTGGATGCGTTAAGGATTCTAAGATACTCTTAATACTTGAGTATTGGTTATAGAAATGCTATAAACAGGTAAAGGTTTGAAGATCCCTGGCTATTTGTCTGAGCTTAATCCTCCTAAGAAGCTGCATTATTCCTGAATTAAATTGATAACATTTAATTACAGTGACTGTTTAATAGCGTTCTTTGTTTCCTCCCATACCAAGCTGCCTTATCTCTCCAAAACATCTGCCACTGTTACCTACCTTGCCAGGCACAGCACTTGCAGTCTGCAGTCTCTGCCTTGACTTAGCCCAGCAGGGAAGGTGCAGAGATTCAGCAGAAATAGCTGCTGCTCCTGCTCCTTGCTGCTCTGTTTCCTGTTTTGGAGGCTTTCTCTTAAACTGTTCTCTGATGTTTCCTTCCTCAGAGAAATCATGGAATTTCAGGAGTCCTTCTCTGTCCTATTTTGTGACCTTATGGCAAATCATTCACCTCAGTGGAGAGCCCTCACAGTCAGCATGGCTTTTGCCATGTCAGGTCTCAAAATCTTCCATTAAGTTAGTGGACATTTTTGCCATTTCATATTTAAACATGCAAAAGACATTCCCAAGTGTGTTCATTATAGGACTTATTTACTGAACACTGTGTGATAACCAAGACCAAAGTATAGCTGTGCAAATCCCAACTAGTTCCTGCTTGACCATTTCAATTTCTTTTGGATCTGACCAGCATCCCTGTTCCTGCTCTAGATATTGATGAATGCTCCACTGGCAGAGCTGTCTGCTCTTTCAATCGCAGATGTGTCAACACATTTGGAAGCTACTACTGCAAGTGCCAGCTTGGTTATGAGCTGAAATACATCAGTGGCCATTATGACTGCGTAGGTAAGATTTAGCCCATGAAATTTATTTCTCCATTTTTATTCTTTTCGTTCCCACATAATGCAACATTCCCATCGTTGTCTGAAGTATATTGGCCCAGTCTAGAGGTGCTACCTTAGAAATGTCGCTAAGACTATTTTTATGACTCTTGCAGCTTTTGTCTTGGCTTTTTCTGTGGCTTCATTAAAAACTTGATCACTGGTACTTGCAAATTACATTGCCTCCTTGTACCAAGTCATCCTCAGGCCCTTGCAAATGATATACAAAAGCGTGCTGTATGTTAACAATAGTTGATGAACTCCAAGAAGGCACTAGTTTTGGTACAGTTTTAGTTAAAGAGCCCATTTTGTCCTTTTGACTTTCAACGTGTGATGACTGAACAGTCTCACAATCTTTTTCTGTTTTATTTTCTGTGTGTAGTTAACCAGCAGTGTGAATCAAGCAATTCAAAACAGTAAAAATAGTTATTTGGATGGAGAGTACAGAACCTAAAAAAAAATGTATGAAAATAGTAGGTCTTAATTACTTTTCAGGGCTCTTTTGCATGCCCACGTTTCTCACAAAAAGAAATATAAGCAAAAAGTTATCTTGATCTACCCAGCAATTAAAACAAACATCAAAGCACCTTTATTTCTGTTTGAGTCCCTTAGCTAATGGTGAAAGAATGGCAAAGGGTAAGGTTCTGTAGTGGGCAACGCCTGTATTGTTCAAGCAGTTCACTAACTGAGAGCCTGCAAGGGTTAGAACAACAAAAGCAAATTCATGTTTTCTGGGGTTTTTTTTTGGCTTGAGATTGGCTCTTAAGGGTGGGAGGGAGATCTCAAATCAGGTTTTGGATACTGGGACCTGGAATTAGAGCTTCCAGTTTCAAAGAGGAAAAATGCTTACATTTTTATACAATGTGCGTGTATGGGGGAAAGACTGAGAGGTCTCAGTTGTAGGGATTTTATCACTTTATCTGGAAACCTGAATCGTGCTCTCAGGCATTCTGTATTTTTGAGTCATTCTTCCTGCTACTTGTGTCCTACTTGGCCTACATTATGCCTGCAACCTGTCAGCTGCTAAAAATGAAGCAATCTGATCAAAATGCTAATGGTGCAAATATTTGTACAATCACTAGACTCCCTCATGTGGGAGAAGTCAGAAACATGTTTGTGATGTAGCAAAACAGTGATAAAGGAGAACAAAATCAGTTACTCTTTGTGTTTGTACCTTTTGTTGTCAGCTAAAGATCGTATTTTCTACTGAAATTCTAACTGTACCTTTTTCATGTAGCATCATATGTATGCCTCGAACATTAGAGGTAGAGAGAAGATCTCAAGATCTTGGCCTGTCCATTGTTAGCTTCAATTTCATATCTAGACTAAATGAAAGAGTGGGGAAGACTTGGTAAATTGTTTCCATTGATATTACACATTTTGCAATGCGTTTTGTTAACAGAATACAGTGTACAACCTACAGTTTGAATCCTGTCCTAGTTCAAAAGACAGCTGCATTCATTTTGCCTCTACTGGGATGCTTTACATAAGCCTATAGCTGTACAACTGGAACTGAAACTAAGCATTTTCTCTTAGTGTTATTTCTTCTGCCTACAATGGCGTCTGGACTATCTTAGCACTGGTAACTCTAGTGCTTACAGTACAGCTACAAGCAGGCTGTCATGAGGAATGAGTGTCAGCAGAGTTTTCACTGAGGCACTTCTGTCTTTCCCTAGATGTAAATGAATGTGTGACAACCGCACACAGGTGTAACCTCCACGCAGAGTGCCTCAACACAGAGGGTTCCTTCAAATGCAAATGTAATCAGGGCTACCAAGGAAATGGATTTGATTGTGCTGGTGAGTACCTCTGGATGCCAGGAACAGTGCTGTCTTCCTTTTCTGCAATAATTTATGGTTACAAGGAGTTTTCTAGGAAAGACCATGCTGAAAAGTGCTGCAATATCCACCAATTTCTCTCCATGAAATTGTGTATTTATTATATGTCATTCTGTAGTTAGTGCAAGTATTATTAGCTCAAATAAACTTTGCCTATGAATCCCCATGGTATCACTTGAAATCTCAAGTAGAACAGAGAAGAGGATTATCCCCGAAGAAACAGGGAAAATAGCTTGAAACATTTACTATTTATTTAAATTTTCACAACTGGCCTCTTGGAGGGCTGCTAAATTCCCTCCAGAAGAGAGTCAAGCTAACCTAGAAAAAAAGTGAGAGAAAGAAGGAAAGCCATGACTCCTGTGCTAAATTATTTTCACTTATAATTTCGCCTTTATCTATTGAATATTAAAGACTATCTTTAAAGATGTCATTGTCTGTTTCTAACTGCATGTGACCCTTCAAGAAGAGAGATGGAAAAGGCTGCCCTTTATGTTTAAATGAATCTTTTTACTTAGTATCTTTACCAGGGTTAGCAGAGATTTTATTCACAGTATCATTAGAGATGGTTTCCTCAGGAGATATTCAAAATTTTTGAATAAAAGATGTGCAAATGTTTTAAAATCTCTTTTCTATAGAAAACGAAGTCTACATTATGTATAAACCTTTTTTTTTCATCTTTTTTTTCCCCCAAGTAATCCATGATCAGATATGTATTATTATCACCCATGAACTCTGGTGTCCTTTGAGTCTTTCTATTATTCATGTTCCTATTCATGTTCATGGTAGTTGAAACCTCCAGTATTGCATTAATGTTGACACTTGCAGCATTTGGAATACACTTTATCTGCATGAGAGTTTTTCGATCCTAATCCTTTCTGCATTTCATTTTAAATATACTCACTCTGTATTGGCATTGGTTTGAAATCAATGGTTCCGACTCCAAAGCCATTTGTATCCTTTGGCTTTCATGTCTGAGTTATTTTACATTTTTTTCTATAATTCTATTTTATAAGAATGTATTGGGCACAGATTTTGGTTTTTTTTTTTTTTTTTTGATAGATTAAGAATTCAGTAGTGCTGTGCCAAAACTGTATACATGCATACATACATATGTGTATATATACGTATGCTGCATAAGTATATGTGTGTATATATGTGTTTTCTTCTATGGTATACTCCAGGAACCATACAAGCTTTAGGTATTTATTCTTCATGGTTTTGTTACAATGTCTCTTAGCAGTCAGGACTCGGTGCAACCATGAAACATACCTTAAATGTTCCATACTTTGTTAGAGTTATGCAAATACAACTTTTAAAATCCAAAGTTGATCTAAGATCTCAAATAGCCCCATGAAAAGTGAAATGAGTAATAAGCCCAGTGAAGAGGGTTTTATCTATTATCTGAAGTTATTTTAGTACCTATCAGTATAAAATTGGAGCATGTTAACATATGTTAAACACAAAGCAAGCAGATGCCTTAGTAGGGCTAAACCTGTATTTGGGAAAATAAAAAAAAGAATTTAACTCCTAAGTTAATTTTCTGTTAAGTTTCTACTTCCAGTGAAAAATGTTGACTTGATTAGAAGAACTAAACACACAAAAACCTGACTGTTACTGAAAGGCTTAATTTGGACCTCAGCAAAGCTGTTTGGAAGGTTTGCCATTCTCAAATTCCAGTTATGTGCCAGTTTGCTTGCTAGATTACATCCCTTGTGATTTATCACTGCAACTGACTACCAAACAAAGGCACAATGAGGCTTGAGACCTGGGTGAATATCAGGACAAATTGATAATACACATCTCAATGTGGTTCTGTTAAAACAAAGTGCATCATCAATAAATGTTGAGCAAATATATCTCTGGGCAAAAGGGTTTCCATTATTCTGCTTTTTCCTTTTTAATGAGAAGCTGAAAATTTCGAAGGAAAATCTCATTTTGTCCTAGTTATTCTTTCCCCGAGCAGAAACAATGCAAGAGGAGTGCTTGCTTAAATATGAACAAAGGAAATATTTTGCTTATGGAAAGGCTGTCACACAGTTTTTAATGTCTATCCCTATTTTAAAAAATACTGAAGATGGATGATTTCTTTTTTTTTTCACTGGTATTTCTATTAAATTGTTCACTCTCTGCACACTTCCTTGTGTCCTATTTCCAATTACTGTATTCCAGTTGTTGTTTAGAAGAGGAAGAAGCTGTGCATTTGTGAACTTAGAACATACTAAGTAGGTAATAAATGTAATGCAGGAGAGGACAGAGGAATAAGACACAGCAATGAGAAATCAGAGCCATTGGCAGAAAGTCAAAAAGCAAGGGACCAAATATATAGAAGAATACAGCAATAGAGAGAAAAGAAGTCAGTGGTGTATACAGCAGTGAAAAGCAGCAGTGCTAAAAAGAGACTGGATTCTCAGGCAGTAGTTCCCACACAAACACTGCCTTTCTTTGAGGGAGAAAGTTGATTTTGAATGTTTCAATGGTTGATTTATACTAGAATTGTCAAAAAAAAAAAATTAGTAGTGTAACAGAGGGGGGCAGGATGAGTTTTATTTGGGCAAATGTTTGTTCAGATAGTGACAAAAGCACCAATTAGATACAGCAGCCTGCACCGAAATGCAAAGTTTTCTCCATGTTATAAGACAGTTGTGGAAAATCTTTGGCTTCACTGAAGTCAGAGGAGGTTCTGCTGTTGGGTTTGATAGACTGAGAACACTGTCCTCAGAATGTGGGGGATCGAGGCTGTGGCAGTGATTGCAGCTCCTGCAGCCAATTCCAGCTCCCAGCAGATGTGCCTGGGGTTCTGCTGCAGATAAAAGAAGGGCTTCTCAAATATGCCCTCAGTACTGTGTATAATTATTCCCATGGGGTGACAATCCCATTTCCACAAGGAACCATTAATTCTTCATAGCAATTGTCTGAAGTACATAATGGACTGGTTACCATGGCAGCAGCATTAGCGTTTTATGACAGATGAAAAACATTTTAATATACAGCTTAATTTTCAGACTATGAAATGAGAGGAATGAAGCACGTTGTTTATAATGTAACTTCTATGGCTGTATCTCCTCCCGCTACCAAATAACGTAATAAGTGAGATGATGTAAGATTGGTTTTTGTACAGAAGGTGGGGGGGTTTATGCAATTTATGTATCAATATGCTAACTCAGCAGAAAGCTGCTGAGACATCGGGCTGCAATCAGTGCTGTTTGTCTGATTATGACCTGAGGTTGTTCAGGCGTCCTTGTCTCCATTCAGTGTTCAGATAGATGTGAAATGTTGGACGCTATTTCTGAACTGTCTCTAGCACGCATTTCATTTGAGAATTTATAGAAGTGTGAGCTTTCCAATGCTCCCTGTAAGGGTCCTAGCCATTTCCACATTTGGCCTCTATCTTGCTGCAATCTGTTGCTTTTCTCAGGTTCATATGTTTCCTGATTTCCTATTGTGAATTGAAAAACCACATTTCCCTCACCATATGCTTCAATGTGTATTCCAGCTTTTGTTTAAGAATGGGGTCCCAGAAGGTTCCATAAGCAATTAAGATTCCTGGGGCAACATGAACCTATCTTTAATTCACTTTTCTTATAGGAAGCTGCGAAATAACAGGAAAATGCAGAACTAGCTTAAAGCCTCCATCCTTCAGGCATTGCTCTTAAAATGTTAACAGTGCCACTCCTTTTAATGCCCTGCTGCAGACAGAGGTTTCTGTTCTTCATTATGCTTTGCTTTGCTGGATATCTAAATGGCAATGCAAAGCCACGACATCTCTCTTTGTCCCTTTTATATTACTCAGGTTCCAGTTATGCTCTCAGGGTAAACTCTAAAACCTATATATGACTCTGTTTTCCTATTAACTTGCCAGTTCTGAGAAAAGTTTGGGTTGGCATCGTACAATTTCAAAGTTTAAAAAGCCATTCTAGTCCTATCACTTGTCAGGTCCTTATGATTCAATTCAGTATGGACTCAAATGCTGCTGTCATCCCTTGATGTGTAACACTTAAGATGATACTGCTTAGAAGATGATAATAGTCTAGAATCTCTGTATCAAACTATGTATTAAAACTTTAAGAATGTCTTAGGTTTCTCTGAAAGAGATATCCTTCACTACGAGCTCTAGAACTTTTTATAGTGAATTCTGAAGCTGTTGATTTAATCTGTGATCACATCCACAGTCTCTCTAAATGCCCTAAGTGGTTGTCTATATCACTCGTCCCCTCTCCCACTTTTATATACAGAAGCTGCAGAGGCAGCTACAAAAGAACTTGTAAGGCAGTCTCCAGGCTATCACATACTAGGTTTTCAAGTCTGTTGCTAGGTGCAAGGTGAAAGCAGTGCAGTGGCTGTGTGGGCAGAGTAAGCCATCTCCTGTTGCAGCCCTCCTGCACTCAGAGCCCTGTTCAACATCAACTGCAGTCACAAGGCACGTGTGAGGAAAACTGATTACTGCCTGACCCTCTCTTGTACCATCCCCAGAGCATTTCCCTTCACACAATACAGCACAGAGACAGGAGGTTGGCATCCATTCTCTGTATTTTTTCCAACTCAGCTTTCATGACTTAGTCATTAGACGTCTTATACTATCTATCTGTGGTCTTCTAGTCCTACACAGCAATAGATGCTAGAAGATTTATTTCTAGCCCTCAGCCACCATTTGCCTTTGTTTTTCTGGCTCTTACGGTAAATCCTTCTGATTCAAAGAAATAAAATACCTTTGGAAGCTGAGATAGTTTTCATACAGTCTGTATTTATATACTGTATAAGAACAGGAGGTCTCGGTCTGCATGCTTCCCATCAGAAGGCGCATAAAGAGGAGCTGGGATGAAATGCATTGCATTTCTTTTCAGGTTCTAAGATTCTCTATGCAGTCGCAGAGATGCATAAATGCGCAAACGTTTGTGAGAAATACCTGCCTATTTATGTAAATGCAGTGGCACAAAGGATCCTGAGATACTTCTGCCTCAGCTGTGGTATCTCAGCAACCTGTGTATTCATGCAAGTGCATGGGCTGTGGTTTCTTCAGGACAGACTGAGTTTTAGGTGTCCTATCCTTAGACTGTTTTGTTCTTACTGCAGTTTATGGGTAACATAAAAAGCCTTAAATCCACTCCTCAGGCTATTCTTTAGCTGAATACAGATTAGAAGGATACTCATAATATATCCTGAACTGTGCTTGGTGTCCGGTCCCGCATTGTCCAGAATATAAAATATGAACATGAAGATTTTCTTATTTCCAGCAAACTGGAGACTGCAAGCGTGTGGGGATTATACACTTTCATCCCTATATTTTGTCACACCTGTCAGTTGATTTTCTACGCTGCTTAGTTTTGCGCATACAACAAGATTGGTTTTCTGACATCACAGAGATTATTATGTTAAGCTGTAAGAATTTTTCATTTCACCAGGAAGACTTCAAAGTAGGAACTAAAAGCAGATGTTCAGGTTGCCAAGCAGTCAGCCTGGCGTGAAAACTTCCATAGCCTGTTTATCAACAGCCTGCAGTTTCTTGTTACTGATTGTCAAGAGGAAATTTGTTTGGAATGAGTTCTTCCTGATAATTTTTATTGCTGCATTCTGAGGTGAGACTCAGAAAACCACAGCAGTTAAATTGCACATAACCTTGAGAATATCATCCTCCAGAGTAAAGGCTTGCTTAGTGGCATATTAGTAGAGTTAACTTGCAAGTGTCTGGCAAGCAAGGCTACGAGTTTTATTCAAAGGACAAAAAACCAAAATTTTCAGTTTTTATTTATTTTATGTTTTATTGACAATCATTTATTTTATGCCTCCAACTGCAATCTCAGAGAATCTCAGAAAATCTGAACGCTCCAGTGAATTAACCAAGAGTCTAATTGTACTGGCATAATAAGTAGAAAAAGTAGCTGCATTTGCTTTAAATAAAATCTGACCAATTCACTTTGATTAGGGTTATGTTATCCAAGAATTAGTATAAATTCTGGGATTTTTTCTCTTTTCCTACTTGACTACAGCTTTGTTTCACTAAGTGGTGTTTTTTCTGCTGTTCCTTTTTGCTTATGTGAAAAGAAACATACGGAAAAAAAGGTGTCAGTGAATCACAGAATATCCCAAACTGGAAGGAACCCACAGTGATCACTGAGTTCATCTCCTGGCTCCACACAGGACCACCCAAAAGGAGCCCTTTGTACGGCTTCTGGGTTTCATCACTGCTGGAAAATCAATTCTGGCTCTCTGCATCGATGGAATTGTATCTTCAAATGGGTTTCTATTAAAAATAGTCTCTCATTCAAGCATCCCAACATAGTTTGATGGTCGTAGAGAGAATAACTGAATTTGTAAAGAAACAAAAGGCTTTTGTCTTGAGACACAGTATATTGAGAAGAGAAACATAGTGCACAAATCATGGCTGCAAAGTAAATAGAAAAATATCCTCTTATCACTAGTTTTGGAGTTTTCTGTCTGGATATAGAGGATATTTGACTTCATTATACTCTGTTATGGAACAAAAATGGGGAAAACCCACACATTCAGATTTATATCTTTTATTTTACAGATTTGAACAATCTTGGTTGACTTTTACTCCGCTCTAAGTTTTTCAGTTCTGACCTATGTGTTTCTGAGCAGGATCAGAAGTTGCAAGATACCACAAGGCTGAATATCTTTTTAGTATTTGTCAGTCAAGAGAAATCATAAAATAGTAAAAATCTTAGGAAATTGTGTATTTATGTTCTAGACCAACTTACAATTTCAAGATAATAATTCAGAATTCTTGGGTGCCTCTCTGAAGTTTCAGTGCTTTATCCTTTTGAAATAAATGAAATATGATGTATCAGCTTGATATATCTTCCCTCAAAATATGCTTTATTTCAGTGTTTTTTCAGCCTGTAGTGAAAGGGATGTTAGGGCAGAGGAGTTCACAAAAGATATCTAAGAAAAATTCTCACTGCTAGTAGGCTGACATTTGTTTTGTAGGGAATCATGTCTGTGGACAATTTTCAGTAGCCCACAAAATGATGAGTTATTTTTTTCCTCCGAGCTTTTGTATATAAATGTTGAATATAAGGAGCTGCGTGGACTGTGTTACATAAGAGCCAAGTGAGGTTGTAAGAGAGGGTCACTTTCGTGTTTTCACTATAACTCATGGTAAATTCTTTACTATGAGAGCAGTGAGGCGCTGGCACAGCTGCCCAGGGAAGCTGTGGATGCCCCATCCCTGGAGGTGCTCAATGCCAGGTTGGATGAGGCTATGAGCTACTCAGTGTAGTGGATCAGGGGAACTGGAACTGAATGATCTTTAAAGCTCTTTTCCAACCCATACCATTTTGTGCTTCTACAATTCTAAATCAGAGAGCTGTCTGTACAACGGAGGCAAATGCATACATAGTACAGTACAGAGATGAACTTAAATCTCATGGTAGAGAATTTAGCTGTATGAGTCTCTGGGTATTATCAAGGACAGTGTGGTGCCATTTATAAATGTGTTTGCTGAATGATTCATTAGGTGAATATTTACTATTTTCTTCTGGTTTCTAGCTATTCCAGAAAAATCAGTGAAGGAAATTCCAAGAATCCCTGGAACAGCTAAGGACACAATTAAGAAACTCCTTGCACATAAAAACAGCGTGACAAAGCATAAAGCAATCAAGAATGTGATCCCAGAAGCAGCCATGACGCCGGCTTCTAAGACCCACTTGCAGTCACTGGACTATGAAGGCGGTTTTGATCTTGGTGGGAGTTACACTGTGGGAGAGAAAAAAACTGAAGTTACCATAGAAGAGGAAGTCGATGAGACAGATGAGGAAGAGAAGGAAGATTATGAGAATCAGGTTGACCATGAGCAAAGCCTTAGAGGAGATGTCTTCTGTAAGTTTCTCAATTTTTATGCTAGTTTTAAATTAAGTAGATAGATAAATTATGAACAAAATAGTCACCAGACATTGTAGCTGTTCTATCCTAATTTACTTGTAGAAACTGAAAATGAATCAAATATACCTACTGTGGGATTAAAGCTAGTGGATCTCCCTTTTCGAGGAAACTGTCTGCAGTCAATGTTGACAGAAGAGAGTATGTCATCCTGGCAGGCACTCTGCCCGCTGTTCTTTCACAGCAGCTTACATATAGCTTTTCCCCATTTTTTTTCACAGAAGCTCCAACAAAACAGGATATTTTGTTGTTTCATTATGCTTAAGACAAGAACTAGCTTTGATTAGTGATAGACATATTCAACTCTCAAATAGTGTGTATCATTCATAGGAAAAACGTACACTTTCATGTCTTTGCGTTTAAAATAATATAAAACATACAATAGGTGCCACTGTTTTTTTGTGTCATTCCATCAGAAAAGTCATGCTGTGAATCACAGAAGGTTTTTATTTCTTTTGTTTAGATGTGAGAGTTTATCTAAATGGGCGCTCTCACTCTTAAAATATTTGATGGTATTTGAGCATGCATCTTATGTATCTCTCTTAGTATCTGACGTTAGTCATTTATCAAGAAGATTGATATATATTTTCTCAATTGGATTTCATATGTTTCCTTTTAATTGCCGTCTTGTATAATATTCTCCTATGATATAAGAAGAATATTTTATTACCGCAAAGCTGGCCATAATTTGGTGCAGGAATAAAGGTGAAATATGCATCCTCAGAGATATGCATAATTTGATAGATGGGCCTCAGGCAATCTCCTGATTAGCAGGTCAGCCTATAAAATTCTGTGATTTGTTCTGTTCTTTCAACATAGTCTTTCAGTGTAGTACCAAAAATAGTGCTATCTAGTGTGATGAGACCTGCATCCTAACTTTCAGGCTGTACTCAATCTCCATATTTTGTGAAAGATTTCTGGCTGATGGTGCCATGACGCCGAATCTGATGCTCCTATACAGCATGGGCCTGTACAGCAGGGGCAACACTCTTGCTATGGCCAGCCACACCAGATACACCCTACCTCCTTACCCAGCCTTCCACTCTTGACAAGCTTATGCAGCTTTCTATCCAGCTTCTAAAGGATCCCTTCATAAATAATTTCCCTGAAAAAGGTAGCAGGGGCAGAAGATGAAGTCAAGTTGGAGCTGAAGTTTTTACTGGATGGCAAGCTACCCTTGGACCAGCCTCATCGTACTGGTTCTGCCAAATACACGTGAGAGTCTCAGACAAAAAAACTAGGTGACTTTCCTCCATTGTCTCACAGGAAGCAATAAAGCCCGGGTCTTAACTAAATTAACTAAGTATGAATAAATAATATTGTTATAAGTTACAGATACTTCTATTCAGAACTCAGTGCCATAAAGGACTGTGGGCTATTTCACTTCCTCAGGCAAAGCAGCCTGATGGAAATACCATAAAGTCGGCCCTTGTATCTCTTTCTGCCTTTCTGTGATAGATGGATTGGTGAGCGGAGGGAAGCAACTCAGACATAACATGCTTGGAAAGTCCAGGAAAAATTGCCAGACATTGAAAACCTGAGTATAGTTTCATATTTTTTTCTAAGTATTTTTGGAATACTCGCTGCCACACTGTGTGGAATGGATTCATTTCCAAGTTGCCAGTGTGACTGAAGGCACATCAGGAAAATTCTTTGTCCACAGCAAAATCAAAGTTAAAGTAATACACAAGAGAGTTCTGTGATGATGTTTGATGAGGTTCCTTCTCAAGGACTTTTTCAGCCAAGCCAGGATATTTGAAACAACTTTTTCTATGAAATAACCATTGATAGCGGTGCTGTTACAGTTATTGCTTGAAAATATTAAGCATTGTGTTTTATCTGATTTTCTTTTTTTTTCCTCTGTTCTCTTTGTTCTCTGTTCATATTTGACTGGAATTTAACACTAGTAATATAAGGGATTTGTTTACTGAACATGCCACTGAGATATTATTCTACCAGGGAGCTCTGTAAGGAGATGGATGTGCTTTCATACAGGGACACTACTGCATCCCAGACGTAGTGTCATTAGGTGTATGAACTTTGTTTTATTTATGGTTTTCTGTTTTGATCCCAACTATGTGCATGACTTAACGTGTTGTTCCATTTACATTTTTCTTTCAAGTTGGTTTGTGCTTATTAACTGTTTCCTTCCCTTTAAATTTCCTTGAGCTACTCTTGGTCCTCATTATTGTGCTAAAGTGTAGACGATTCATCCACTTAACTGATCGAACACTTGGCTTTAAAATGACTTTCATTGTTAATTTTATTGAATGATCCTCTGGAGTACGAGATTATCTCAAATTTACAGCTGGTAATTTTACACATCCTTTTTTCTTCCTCTTCTGCTGATGCCTATTCAGCAGCAATTCCCTTACTACCACATTAAGTTCCTCTGTGTAATCCCCTGAAGTACTCATTCTGCATCTGCCTTTTGTATTATTAATATCGGTATTGTTTGTCTTCCAGGAAAAGGAGTCAATTAGGAAAAATGGATAGGTCATGTTTTTCAGAGATCCTTATTATTATTTTTAAATGCATGCACTATTTTATCACAGTGCCTTGCCTACCTCTGAAATATATGGGCAGCCGCAGGAAACTGCTGTAGGGAAAAAAGGAATTGATATATGAAGATTTAAATTATTAAAATAGGCCACATAAAATAGGTTGTTTATGAAAACTACTCATCACAGTTTTTAAAAAAGCCCTCAACACTGAAGAAATGTCAAAATTACTGTTGGGAAAACTTACTTTTTCTTCTTATCTTCTTATATCATGTGATATGTTCTTTAATTGATTTCATTGAGTGTTTTCCATGGGGTCTTTGCCTTGTTCAGTGTGAAGGAAGGATCTGTCCTGCAGTGCAAAGGGTGGTTCAATATACAGAGCTGTGTGTTGTTGATCACAGGAGTTTCAGATGCACAGAAGATGAGGCAGGAACTGCAGAGAAGGGGGGAAGAAATTGTCACTTCAGGTTCTGAGTTGTGTTTGTTCCTTTCCTTATTTTCTGTGTGATATGGGATCCTAAGGTCTGATTTCCAGAAGTGGTAAACACCCTCAACTACAGCTATTAACTCAGTAGGAACTGCTTTTATACAGTGATATAAAATGCAATGGGCGCTGAGATGTCAAGTCCCAGATATCATATTCTGGATATGCACACCATGGTATGTGAACAAAACAACTACTGGACTCACTAAGAGTCACATGAAAATTAATACATTAATATTTGTAAAGCACAAACATATAATCTAGCCAGCTGTGCTAACCAGCAAGCTCCTTCCTTTGATAGCACCAAGAATGGTAAGAAGGTTTTGGCTTCCTTGTATATTCAGCAATAATATAAGTGGATTGCTTTCCTTATGCATTCTAGACTCTTAATTCTGAACAAGAGAACTCTCCGTTAATCAAGATGTTATACTCTAATGGATTTCTTGTACAGTGCCCACTCTAGTTTTGGGGGTGGAAGTAGTTCACTGGTTGTTTTGTAGAGTTCTTGTTTGTTTGCTTACAGTTTTCATTGAGCTCTGACTATCAGAGAGCAGTGTGACATTGACAGCAAAAACCTTTTTTGTGAGAGTTCCTACACGCCACAGTTTTAGACACTGGGATTGTATGTATGACAACAGTGAGTTGCTTCTCCCAGATATAGCTATTTCTACCTGTAGACTAATTAGACTAGTTAGGCAAAAACAAGGATAGGCATTTTCCAAGTGATGGAAAAATCAAAACAGTCATAACAAGAAACAAAAATACACTGCAGTCCCCACAGTTAGCTCCTTAAAATGCATGGGTGCCTGTATTCTGCTGCATAGCTGTTCTGCCAGTATTGTTGTCTCAGGAAGAGCTCATTCTGATGCCGCTGGTGATTTAGAAGACATACAGACCCACTAACAGGAATACCAAAAGAAATTAAAGCTTTAAGGATAGCACATGCATTACTGCAGACAACTAGAAAATAACTTTCAAGCTATAAACCAAGCCATGTTTTTTTCAGACAAAATGTTATTTCCAGGAGTATAAAATGCAATGTATGTAATTTAAAATGCAGTAGCTGGCAAAGCAGAAAGGTGAAACAAAGTACACATAAAGGAAAATCTATCAGTGTTTTTAGTAAAGTCCTTTAGCACACGATTCACTTACCAATGGTGTTCTTTTTCTGAAGCGTGCCCATAAAATAGTACTTCACAGATCTATTCTACTCATTGGGTTTGTGGATTTTTTGTTTTCGTTTTAACGTTGGGTCCTTTAGTGTTGTATCTTTTCCAGACGTGCTCCTGCAGACTTCCTGTTGCTTGTGTGATCTCTTTATCCCTTATTTAACTTGTAGACTGACTTGAGAATCTATATAAATGATACTTTGCAGGTGGACCTGTGCTCACTCCAAGCAATCTGAGTGCAAGCCAGCTCCAAACAAGAAGCCGTGTAGTCCAAGTTGGTGAACTGGTAAATTGGTCGTATTTGGTTATTTAGGTACCTCTGAAGACTAGGGTATTAGTTCTCTCTGCCTATAAGATCAATCCATCTTACCTCATAAGCACCCTGAAGCAAAGAATTTTTATATAACGGCAGATAGTATAACAGCTAGTGCTGCAGATATGTAGGTGTGTGGATGCCAATACTGCAGAAATAAGGGCTGGACTCTGCTGCACCAGAAGTGGGCCTTATGTGAGGTTTTGTTGGAGACTGTATTCTTAGGGATCAAGAGATTAAGACTTCTGAGGAAGGCCTGTATTTCTGCAGGCACCACTGGATAGCAGAAGAGATTAAAAGAGCAAGTCTGACTCCTGCCTAATACTTAGGAGGGAACAGACTTTGGATTCTGGTTATGTCCAGTGATGGCTCAACGTCAAATGTAGGCACCTTCCAAGAAATAAGGATTCTTGGAAGCCTTTCTGTAAGCTGAAGCAGAGTTTCTCATAATTCACTAGTGGTATCTTCCAGTAAGTGGAGAAGCTGGCTGTAATATCTGACACTGAAAGCAAAAAATAGATTTGGATACAAAATTTGACCTTTTTATGTACATGGTGGTTATTCACTGGAAGCATTTGCAGCATAGCTACACCTGCATGTGTATCCCTCAAGTATAATTCAGTAACTCTGTAAATAAATCTTCCTGGCAGCTGCTATCTTCTATTAAATTACTCCACTCTTTCAAGAGCTTTTCATATTTTAATAGCTTTCTTCATTTTGGCAAGGGTTTTCATAGCCTGAGCCTCTTTCACAAAATACGAGGCCAAGTTTATGGCATGATATTAAACTTAACAACTAAACTCTGTGTGCCTGTTCCTAAATGTGTACATGTAGACATAGATTAATTTGGAGAAAGATCTATTAATCTTTGCCTTAAGTAAGAATATTATCTAGGTGATGTAAGCAGTGTTCTGGCTGAGGAGAAGGCTGCAAGGGCAACAAGAGGGAACAAGCTCCTGGCAGTTCATCAGAAAGCTTGTAAGATTGCAGGAGTCTCCTTTCTTGGCTCAGTTGGCCCCTTCGGAACAGCCTCCAGGGCCTCTTCATTGCTGTGTGTTTTCTCTGGTGTACATAAAGAACAAATTTTTGACAGTTTTGAAGGAGAAGAAAAGTTAAGAAATGGCATATTCTTTATGGTACTGGGAGACTCTGGTTTACAGTGGGTTGTAAGCATGTTCTTAATACTGAGCATGTGCTTACAAATTCAAGCATGTTGGAGTATTTTGATGAGAATCTGTAGGTAAGTGGAACTCATGGAACAAACTGGATTCTGAACTCTTGTCTGAAAAAAAAACAATAGGCATACATATGAAGTTCATGACTTTTAAAATACTTGGCATCTGCAACTTCCTAAAGGCATGACTAATACGGCACCAAGTAGGGAAATGTAATTTTGACTTCCATAGCTCCTATCATCTGGCACTGATGAGGAAGCCTGAGCTTTTCTTGGTGCTGCTGCCCACGTGGTGTGTCTGAAAAGTGAACTTCCTTATGCTGGGCTTTTGTAAGCACTTTTTGTAAGCGGTAATCCAAAGGATCCTCCCTCTCCTCTAAAATGGGACATTTTAGCTCTTCCTTTTTCATAGGTATATCTGTATATATTGAAGGTATCATCTGCATACGCGTTTGCAAACGATAGAGTCCTCTGCCAGTGAAAACATGTCTTTGTGATTAGTTACTTAAACAGACACCACACAAAGAATTTGAGACCATTGGCTTTTTTAGTGTGCACCTCTCTAGTTGCTGCTTAGAGTAATACAAAAGAAGATTAACCACAGAACTTCAAAAGTAGGCCCCCAGCTGACAGTCTGTGGAACATAAGAGTTTGCAAGCTTTGTACCTCATCAGACCTAAGGGGTTTTGCCTTCCTCTATGAGGCTGCTGCTAAAAACTAGCACTTCTTGCATAAGTACTTCCTTTATGCCAATACTGTAGAGAATGCACCTGACATTTATTACTGCTGTACTGACTCTTCCAGTTTGGCACAGGACAAGTCAACTAGTTTTT
Source organism: Gallus gallus (assembly GCF_016699485.2). NCBI lineage: Eukaryota > Metazoa > Chordata > Aves > Galliformes > Phasianidae > Gallus > Gallus gallus. The sequence continues at coordinate 123,179,607 of NC_052532.1, read as the reverse complement.
ACAAAAGAGCTTCCTACGAAGTTGCTACCAAGCCTGATGATTGAAACATCAGGCTGTGCTTGCCAGCTGTGGAAAGGAGGGTGAGGAAGAACAGAGCAATTGCTGTGCCTTTCCTTCCCAACAGGAAGATGAGCTGATGAAGCCTGCATGTGCCCAGCTCAGCTGATGAGGCCTGCATATGCCTCAGGAGAAAGTACAGCTTCAGAAAAATAATCTCCTGATGCTCCCATTACAGCAGCACAGACAGCACAGTGTGGGCCTTTGATTCCCCAGATTTATGGCTTTTACAAAGTCTCACACATTACCCACGTTTTGAGCTTCCTGTTTGCTGCCAAGCGTTCACATCACTGTCTTCATCATCTCTTGCAGTTCAACTGATAGCTGAAATTTTGTAAGCAAGAAAACAGATCATCATGCTAAACAAAGAGCACATGCAGAGTTCTTTGATTTTGTGAACTTTGTAGCTGAGTTGCCTACATCTTAGAAGGCACAGTGCTGAGGGAATTAGCAATTTGAACAAAGTTTTGCTACTCAGAGCTAGTATCTAATCAGGGTTAGGAAAGTAAGTTTGATGGAGAAGTGAAAAACACATATATTGAATTACTTAAATTAATGATTGTATGGAGGAATAAAGTTCTGCTTTCTGTTCCTGTTATGATTTGACACTTGACAAGTTGTTTTCACCAGTTCCCCAGGGTAAAGAAGCAGCTGCCTTTGGCCCTCTCCTGGCACAAAGAAAAGTTTCGGTGACAAGACAAGAGCATGAAGGTAGATTCTTTTTATTCTGTAATATTTATTTGATCTCATATTGAGTGTTTTATTAAGAACCCACAACAAAAGCTTAGTGAGCATTTAGAGATGGTATATGGCCAAATCATTTCGCCAATTCCAATGTGAGAACCTGGTTTTGTGTTCTTTTCAAAACATGTGTTAGCTCTTTCTAAGATGTATATGGAAAGTTCCCCCACGTGGAAATTTAATTTGCAAGTGAATTTCATGTATTTTTTTCAGAAAAAAATGAACTCATTTTGGTCATCTATAAAACTAAACCATGTTCGAGAAATGTTGCATAGCACGCAACCATATCCCAATGCTCTTCAGCCATTTTTTATTGGATCTTGTCCTGATTTCAGTTTCCCTTGACAATGACTGAATAAATATTTATCCTGAATCTTTAACAACCTGGAGCAGATCAGGAGGCACTTTCACCCTCTCTCCTGGTGGGAAACAGTTCCTCTGTGATGCAACAATTTGATTTTAAGTTGAGCAGCCTTTGTTAGATGGGCAAAGATAGCGAGAAGCTAAAAAATGGCTTTGGAGAATCATGACAGCCAAGGAAAAAAGCAGAATCCAAGAGGGGAAGCTAGGAGAGCTCGTTGAGCTAATGCACTTGCAGGACAGCAGCATTCTTCTGTGGAGTTAACAGCTAAGTGGGCAGGGGGTGAAATGTTGGGATTCACTGTATCTGAGATCCATTTTAGGACAAGGTGGGTTTCAATCAAAAGCAGAAGTGCTTCCTAGGTTTTTTTAAAAAATGCAAATATGATGGCTGTCATTCAGTGTGAGATAATGTTTTTAATTCTCCAGTTCAGAGAGCAGTAGGTTTGGAAACAAGACTTGGATTTATATAATAATGCTTTTACTGCTATGTGCCACACTTCTCTGTCCCGTGATAAAATCCATGCAAAGAACCAGAAGGAATTCCTCTTTCTAAGGAAGTTCAGATGGCTGACATATTAATCTGGTCTGTCATGCTAGCATTGCACAGTTCTTATTTTTTTGTGTATGTATAATTATATAATTATATTTTCATTTACACAGTCACAAAGGCTGTGGTATACTCTGGATGATATGTTTTTTTTTTGCACTGTGCTCTAAAGGTCAACATATTTGGGTTGCTTCCAGCTCCATATAGTATGAGTATTCAGTGTGAAACAATGGATTCCTCTCATGGGAAGCCAGGGAAGCCAGCTTCTTTTTTTTAATGGCAAGAACTAAAGCTTGAGCATCTCAGCTGATGCAACAACAGCAGTGCAGTTGCACATATGCAGAAGAGTAGAGCTTGAAAATTTGCAGACCCCAAACCATTTATGGTGTTCAAATTAAGAACTGACATCTCAAACTACACCTGGAAATCAGCAGGCATTCAGTATACAGAAGTCATAGCATATAAAATCATGCGCACATGGGAGACTGGCAGTAAAAAGACACAGTAGGTTTTGCTGTGAGTTCAGGAAAGAAGTGCTACATAAATTCTAATGTTTTGCTTCTTTTGCCAATTAATCTAGGTCAGTACTGTCTGAATTGAAATTGGGGATAATTTTAGATTGACCTATACACTTACAACTAGTTGAATAAATAGCAAATTATTTGTCTCAATACTTAATATGTAACACTTCTCTTATCTCTGTGTCTCCATTGCCAACTTTTTTCTAGTTGACTGCAGTTTCAGTCGAGGAGTCTGTGACTGGAAACAAGACACTAGTGATGACTTTGACTGGAATCCTGCTGATCGAGACAGAGGTATTTATTTAAATATCTGTCCTCTAGCTCAGCTGCGATTTGATGTCTTATCTTCTCAAAAAAAAAAAAAAAAAAAAAAAAAGGAGAAAGTGGAGTAGAAAATAGAATCAAGAATGAATTAAGGCAGCAGAGAAGGCAGAGAGTGGAAGTTACTTTTCCAGTGGCAATTGCTACTTAGCAATATATTTCAATTCAAATGAATCAAAAGACGAGAAGAAGGATTTGAATGTAACTGTTAAGAACTGCAAGTTGCAAAACAATTGAAACCTTATTAGTTACATATTGTGTCTCTCCATGGCTGGTAGGATATTTAACCACATCTACTATTTAGATGCATGCAGGAATGTTGTTGGTCACATGGCTTAGACATAGCACTGTGACAACTGTGCCTGGCCTTCTACAATGGAGCGGTGATGTTATCTACCTGGACTCCTGCTTGGCCTTTGACACAGTCCCTGACAACATTCCTATCAGTAAATTGGAAGGATGTAAGTTTGATAGATTGACTGTTAGATGGACAAAGGATCGGTTGGATGCCCATGTCTGAAGAGTTACAATTGGCACTTCAGTGTCCAAATGGAAACCTGCAACAAGTTTGGAGAATACAAGGCTCTGGAGAGACTTCATTGCAGCCTTTCAGTACTTAGAAGGGGGACTGACAGAAAGATGAGGAGGGCTTCTTATCAGGGAGTACAGTGATAGGACAAGACACAATGAATTTAAACTAAAAGATTTAGATTGGATATAAGGAAGAAATTTTTCGTGATGAGGTGGTGAGGCACTGGCACAGGCTGCCTAGAGAAGCTGTGGGTGCCCCATCCACAGCTGATCTAGTAAAAGGTGTCTTTCCCATTGTATGGAGGTTGGAACTAGATGATCTTTGGCAGTCTTTCCCAACCCAAACCATTCTGTGATTCTGTGATCTTCCCTTGTGACACAGGAAATATTGCAGAAGATGTTACAGTAGAACCAGTGGATAACGTAGACCACTTGTTCCAGTTCCAGCATAAACATTCTCTCCCTCTTCTTTCATAGTCTTTCCATCTCAGTCTTTCTTTGCTAATCCTTCCTCTCCTGCCCCTTATATTTCCTTTTCCCCAGTACCTTTCTCTTTCCTGCAGCTTTCAGGTAGCCCTTACTCTGTCCTTACTCCATTTTCACAGCTAAAGCTCTACTGATGATGTCTATTTATGGCCCCTATTCTTTTATCCCTGTATTCCTTTTTGTGTCGTCTCTCATTTTGTTGTTCCTCCAGGATTTAAGGAATAAACTGTTGGTTCCTTCATGAGTTTGTCAACACTACAGAGGAGAGTGCAGAGAGTATTGAGCTAGCTCAAGTGCTGGAAATGGTCTGATCAGAGAGGCACAGCACCATGTTTCAGGCTATTGCATTTGAAAAACTGAGATAATTTTGCCTTTGAAATATACAGAAAATTTCAATGCAAGGAAAAATGACTGTAATTGCCAGTGAAATATGAACTCATCTCCTTTCTAAAGTGATCTGACTTCCAATAGTGAAAGCTTATTCCTTGAAAATTACACTCCCTGCTGCTTTTCTCCAGTCTGATTTTAAATTATTCAAGTAACAGAGCTTCTATGTACTTTCTTAGCAAAATTGCTTTCGATTTGCTAAGTTCCGTAAGTCCATTACAGTTGCATTTTCCATTTTTTGTTACAAGGTGATGGGTACTACATGGCTGTTCCAGCCTTTGTGGGTCAAAAGAAGGATATGGGCCGCCTAAAACTTCTCCTGAGCGACCTCAAACCAAAGAGCACCTACTGCTTGATTTTCAGTTATCGGCTCGCTGGCGAAAGAGTGGGAAAACTTCGAGTGTTCATGGCCAACAAAAAAACTGCTCCTGTCTGGGAGCAGGACAAAGGAAAAGATGAGAGGTGGAGAACTGGAAAAGTAGAAATATTGCAGGGGACTGAAACAACTAACAGCGTAAGTCTAAGGCAGTTTATAACCTAACTACTATACCCAACACAGCAGGTATGTTTCCTAATCCTCAAGTGTTCCACCAGCTTTTACAGGCATCATATGCTCTCAATTGAAAGGCTGTTTTGAAATGGGGGAGTACAGATTTTAGAAGGATGAGAAGTTATTATATGGTTGTAATTTCAGAACTGAATTGCTCCCGTTTGCTAGGACACTGATGCCAAATAATCCCATCATTTTGTAAAAACTTCATCAGATCTTCAATTATCAAAAACTATCAGAATCTCTGTTTATTATTTCATGCAACAGGAGGCATAAGTATATGCTTGGAAAAATGAAAATTATCCCTGTTTCGTAGAAAACAATGCTCTCAAGCCATACTCACAAAGATCATTAGTGCAAAAAGAGACATCATTTATAATCAAGGTTGGGGAGTCAAGTTGGTGCAGGGGATGTTTAGCCAGCAGAGAACGCCGTGCCCCGATACTTCTCTGAAAACTGCCTCAGTAAGGGCTTCAGCAAGTTTCTTCTTGAAATTCCAGAGCCTGGTTTTCATTTATATGACTGAATATTGTCAGTGCAGGGCAAAGGGTTATGTGTACAATTGAATAATGGAAGCATAAAGGAAATTGAAGTCCTTTTTGAAGTTCTTTTGCACTGCCAGAAGGACATAGAGGAACTCCTGCGTAAATAAGAATCAGTCTATAAAATAAAACGCCAGGCATTCTATTGATAAAAACAAATCTACTGTGTGTGTGTGTAGTGCTGCAATTATAATTAGTAACCTACTATATGTACAGTAGATAGAAATATATGTGTTTATCAGATATATAACCTAACACTAAGGATCCAAATATATGGAAAATGAACAATTGTAATGTCTCCAAGAAAAGGAGGGCACTAACATCACATACAGTAATAATGCCACATTATTATAATGGGATTTCACTCAATTAGCATTTTCTTTGTATAATGAAAATAAGCAATCTTATTAAATGAATCCATTTGGTTTTGTAAATCTGTACAGAGGATTATCATGCCTAGTTTAAATAATATATAAAAATTCTAAAAGCTGCAAGGATTTGAGTCATTTAGTCTTTCCTGGAATATAATAACACGTTCCTCAGATATAGCATTTAAACTATTTAACCTCAGGAGTCAGTGAATGGTTGGATAAACTACATTTTCACTGTTAATACATCTCTTTTTTTGTGACAGATCACCTTTGAATCAGAACGTGGGAAAGGCAAAACTGGAGAAATTGGAGTGGACAATGTTATACTAGTTCCTGGTCTGTGCCCAGAAGACACCTGAGGATGGATATTTGAGCATACTGGATTTAACTCTGTTTTTAATACTTGCCTTACTAGTAGTGTATTTTTAATCTTTTCATTATAAAAAAACATGAAAACGTAAATTTAAAAACTGTGCCTTGAACTTAGTGCAGCAGTGCAAACAGGGACTGACATGTGCAAGATGCAGAGCACGCTTTTTTATGAGTTAGATCTAATACATGCTTTGAATGGAACACTACTGTATTTCATCATTCCAGGTCAGGGTTTCTGAGGCATTAAAATCTTTGTCTAGCTTTTTTACAAATTCTGTATGCTTTCATTCCTTAAAGCTCTTTTCAAGGCTATTCTTAAGTCTTCTATTGCATTTCTACTTCACAAGAACATAAAGCAGTATTTAAGAGGATGCTACTACTTCTCGTGATGTAATTTTAACTTCCTACTTAGTATGTAGATATTAATTTTATTCGGAAAAAAAGAAAAAAAGAAGAATGAGGAGGTTTTTTCCCGTCTTGACGGAGCTGAATATTAAGTGGAGTCATATCTTTGGGGAATATTTTAATTGCTAATAAAATATGCAAAATATCCTCCTTGTCATCAGTGTCTTTGAGTCACACAAATCACTATTTAGAAATGATCCACTTTTATTTTCATAAGCATTTAATATGCATCACATAGAGAAGATGTTACCGACTAGTACTGAAAAAAGTAAAGAAACCTCATTACTGTGTACTGACCTTCGGGAGCAAACAGGATCCTGCCAGGTTACAGACCTTCTTTACTGCACAGAGGTGTGAAACAACCACTTTCATTTTCCAGGAGACAGTATGGTTTGGTGGCCACACAGTAAGGCTCATTCGTACACAAACAAGAAATATATATATTTTTTCAAGTCCCTTCATGTTCTTCAGACTTCAGCAAAATGGATAGAGACAAGCCACCGTCCCCAGGAATTGAGAGGGAGGCAGAGTCTTCTCCCACAGAGTAGGAGCTGACATAAGGTCTTTGCCAACCTGAGCTAGGTATTTCTTATGTGTGCAGTTATTTGGCATGTAAAAATGGCTTCATCCTCTATACTTGCTTTTGGATAAATTCTGCCTGTGTAAGTATAATATCTAGAGACTATTCATTCAGTACACAAAGAATAGAGAGTGAACACGGTGATATGTAGCCAGATGAGCCAACATTGATATGCTGTTGGTTAGCTCATAGCCTGCTATGAATGATGACTGCCACAACTGCATTTCACCCAAAAGGAAACAAAAAAAAAGAATCTGCATTTCATGGGACAAGTTTGATAATGATTTGCATGCATGAATGAAGTCTGCAATAACCGCTGTAAAGGTTTCTGTAGAAGAGCTGTTATTTGTTTGCAGTGGTTTGTCAGACACAAGCTAGCTTGCATTACAGCAGATCATAATTCTAGTGCAAAATCTGAAAAGCAAAACTGAACCTTTTTTTGCTGTGAATAAATTTGAAGATGGCTTCTGCAGAAGCAACAAAATGCATCGCATTATCGACATTCATAAAAATCTCATCAGTGCAGCAGCAAACATTGATGGTATCATTTGCAGTTCCTGAGTCTGATGTTAAACTTAAGACATAGCCCTCTGCCCACAGGTTAGTAGGAAAAAACCCTAACTAATTACCTAAATCTCTACTACATCCTTCAGAAACTACAAATGTGATCATTTAATCCTGAGTGTTACATAACAAAATGTTTCAATCACTTTTCTTCAGAAGCCAAAAGAATTAAAGGAGATGATTCATTTTGTCAACCCTGAATGTATGGAGGGGCCAAGGCATGTTCATGCACGACGATCATCTTACAGCTTGCAATTGAGAAGAACTTAACATTCTGCAGCTCTCAGATGTTGTTTTCTTTCATTAAATAAGGATTCCCCACTGCAATCATTAAGGATCATAAAGATGAAAATAATGGAGAGATACTTTCAATGACTGATTATTACTCATATTTAATCTGTCATTGCTTGAACATTTTGGATAGAAACATAAACCTGCTTGTACTGGTCGCAAAGAAATTCATGAAATATATTCATGAAAAGATTAACAGCAAGAAAATACCGGTGATGTCCATGGACACACTAAAGCGTGTTAAAGGAAATAACATTTCCCTAACCCACCTTAAAACATCATTTCATTATTCTTTCTTCGTATGCTTCTCTTTATTTCCATGCAAAGATGGTTCTTCTCCAACAACCCAAATAGTGAGCAGGAGTGCTGAGTAGCTCCACAGATATGCTTTATCATGGCCCAGCTCTAAATACTCCCTAAATGATTCTCAGGCAGAATTTGGGAGTCACAGTGTTGCAGGAGCCACCCACAGGAGGCAGTTAGCAGATAGCAACCTCATTTTTCAGAGGAGGTGGTACATTTAATTTGCTGCTGTCCATTCTGTACACAGACAATAGCAAAGCCAGCAGTTTCTTCAAGCACTTCAAATCTTCCAAAACAGATTTTCTGACACTCCTGCTTCTACTGGCTGTAGAGGGAACACTGGTGCTTATCTTGGATACCCAAACTCTGTTGACACCTCTGGAGTGAAGTCACTAACTGTGACTTAGGTGACCAAAGCAGGTGGTCAGAATCTAGACTTTGATCTGAGGCTGATCATAGTATTACCTTAAACCTCGATGTTCTGACTCACTAATATATTATTTCCTTGCCATGTGTGATAGATTGATAGAGGGCATCTTTGTTTACTGCATTGGGAATTTGCTTCTCTCCTGAAAAAATGACTATGTTCACAATTATATAATACCATAGAAAAAGCAAAAATTACAGATATGATCACGTTATGACACAATGATTAATAAATGATGATAAATAAAATTGTAAAATAATGATGAAAAGCTTTGAGAAATACATGCCATAAAATGCACAGGAACAATAAACTCCTAAACAACAACAATAACAACCAAAAACCCATTAGTTCCTCAAGCACTAATATTATCCTAAACAAAGAAAAAGTAGTAGTAACAACATACTCAAGAAAGTCAAAAATGCACTTAGGTGAATTATGCATTAATACCACCATCTTGCTCAGGATGTAAACATACAGCAGTCCCTGAAAATTTCAGTCTTTGAAAATTTTCTTGCAAACTGCCTGAAAGTTAAAAAAACCCATGTGGAATTACCCGACTGCAAGTTGCAATCAAAAGAGCACGGCCACCATGGAAATCCTCGCATTCCAGACTTTGCACAGCCTGGATGCAAATGTGCAAAAAATATGCAGCTGTGCTTTCTGTTTTGATACAGGAGTTAGAGAATAGCTTTCAAGATTGCCAAAAATTCATCAACATTTGGGTTCCTTTGCTGCTCCATTTCCACTGATATAAATGGCCAGTTTTCAAATGGAACGTGAAAAGTTGCAATCTAAAGTCTGATTTACTTTATTAAACAAGATATTCACCAAGGGGAAGTCATGTTTGACCAACCTGATAGCCTTTTATGAAGACGTAACCAGGTGGATAGATGATGGTAAAGCAGTGGATGTGGTCTATCTTGATTTTAGGAGAGCATTTGGCACCTTCTCCCACAGCATCCTCGCAGCTAAACTGAGGAAGGTGGTGTGGACGATCGAGTAGTGAGGGGGACTGCAAACCAGCTGAAGGAAAGAAGCCAGAGAGTTGTGGTCAGTGGGACAGAGTGAGTCTAGTTGGAGGCCTGTAGCTAGTGGAGTCCCTCAAGGGTCGGTACTGGGACCAGTACCATTCACTATATTCTTCAGTGACTTGGATGAGGGGGCAGAGTGCACTGTTAGCAAGCTTGCTGATGACACAAAACTGGGAGAAGTGGCTGGCACGCCAGAAGGCTGTGCTGCCACCCAGCAAGACCTAGATAGGCTGGAGAGTTGGGCAGGGAGAAATTAGATGAAATACAGCAAGGGCAAGCGTAGAGACGTGTATCTGGGCAAGAACAACACCAGGTACCAGTATAGGTTGAGGACTGACCCGTTGGAGAGCAGCGCAGGGAGGAGGGATCCTGGTGGACAGCAGGGTGACCATAAGCCAGCACTGCAAGAAGGCCAATGGCACCCTGGGGTGTATTAGATGGAGTGTG